>NC_143263.1:84705430-85005534 GCF_984573655.1 Nuphar pumila | reverse complement strand
AAAAGGTTGTTCCCTGGAGGGGAGGTTGGTTAGTATAGACGACCATCTAGAGGGTTCTAGGACAGTGAACTGCAGTGTTCTTCTTTCAGGTTATGGGTCATGTTCATGATGGAGATGTTTGGCTTCAAAGAGTAAATGAAGCAAATCCGCACCACTGTTCATGCTTGAAGAGAATTCAACCTGTGCAATCAAATGGTGTCTTCTTGTTTCAATCATGGGATGTCTCTAACAAGTTTCTGTCTGAAGGCTCTTTCAGCATGTAGTTCTTCCCATGCTTGTTTTTTGCTCATCAAAGCTCTTTTCACCAAGAGCTATGTAACCGGGATGCACCATTCCAATAGGCGAACGCGTCGACACGGGGGCGGGTACCAGGCGCAGTGCGGGTACGCCGCAGGTCGTGTCCCACACTGCGCCGGTTCGAGTCCAACGCAGACCCAAACCTTTTTCCCTTGGTCAAACCAAGGTCAAAGGGGGCGGGCCATTTTGGTCTCACCCCACCCAATAAATCTCTCTCTCTCTCTCTCTCTCTCTCTCTCTCTCTCTCTCTCTCTCTCTCTCTCTCTCTCTCTCTCTCTCTCTCTCTCTCTCTCTGCAACTGCAAGGTCACTTGAAAGAGCTCACCTCCGATGGGCGATGAAGAGGTAGGAGGAACATCTTTCTCTTTTTTTTTTGTTTTAGGCTGTTTATGGTGATAAAGAGCTCGCCTCCGAAGACATTCCAGCAAAATATGCTTATGAATGTTTTTCTATATTTTTGTTTGCTAAGTGCTAATTGTTAGGCATTACAATTATCTTAAATTGTTATTAGCTTGTTATAACTTATTTCTTCAATTGTTAATTTGTTAGTTGCAGTTCTTACTTGAAATTTGATTCTTGGAATAAAAGTTGTTAGCTTGTTACCAGTTTAGTTGCTTGTTAAATGTTAAATGTTAAATTAATTTGTGAATTCAATTCTTTGAATTTATTTTGTATTTATGTAATATTTAATATATATATAGTTGTGTCCTCATACCTACATTTTTTGGAATTGTCGTGTCGTATCCTCCGTACCCATAGTTGGCAAACCCATGACTCAGGCTCGGATCGCCCGACCATTGACTCGCAGGTCAGCGGGTCGACTCGGTAACTTGGACGGGTTATTTTTTAGTATTTTTTTAAATGATACGTTAAATATTAAATATAACACTATGTTTTCTACAATATGAATGCAAATAATTAAACTCCAAGCAGCAAACTCATTAAATCAAAGCATCAAAGAACAAAAACTATAAAATATCTGCAAAAAAATAAATAAGCTACCTTTTTAAGTTCTAATAATTTCTAACAGTATTATGCATTAAAAATTGAAAATCATAAAATGCAATTAAAATTGTGCATATAATTTAGCAGTATGCACACAAAGAAACAAAATTGTGCAAGAAACCCCCAACAATATGCACAAGAAACACCTCTGCAAAAAAACCCAATAATATGTGCAAGAAACCCCCAACAAAATTGCACAAGAAATCCAGCAGCAAAAAAAATTTGCATCGCCCTTTAGAGGCTCGCCATGTAGAGAGAGAGAGAGCGTGCATTGGCTCGCCTCAGAGAGAGAGAGAGAGAGAGAGAGCATGCATCGGCTCACCTCTCAGAGGCTCAATGCTCGCCTCTCATAGAGAGAGAGAGAGAGAGAACCTACAACACTCTTTAATATTTATTTTCCTTGTAGTGATCCAAATGCCACCTAATATATACATTTCTATTACTACCCTTCTTTCTTACTGCATACATCCACCTTAACACACCTCGGTTACATGCACTAACTTATCCCTTCTTAATAACCCACAAATGAACATGAGGCATTTTCCTATCACATAACTCTCTACTAGCATGTCCTACATTTTATCTATTAAGCACCAATGCTACTATTAAGCTTAGTTGTCAAAAGAGCCATTCAGAGTCTAGGCGGAAGACACCTAGAAGGACTAGTTGGGGCATTGACCTGACCAAAAAAATAGAACATCAAGAAAATAAAAAATACTACAATAAATAGTTAAGTTTAGTAACAAATATATGATTGTAACAATGAATGAAGTGTGTAATTCAGTAATAACATGTCGCAAAATTCATGAAATTACATAATATTGAACATACACCGAAACTTGGGGCACACCATCCGATTACTCTATATACATACATATATATATAGAGAGAGAGAGAGAGAATGGGGATTATCCTGGCCCTGTTTCGTTAGGTCACTCTTAGAACCCTCCAAAAATAATAGTTTTTAGATGGTTTATACTCTATCTAAACCGTTAGATATGTATATGATTGTTGTTGAATGGAGAACATGTAATTGATTAAGCATCTTTATGCTCAAATGTATATTTTAAAGAGGTAAAAAAATCATTGGTTGATATAGTACTAAAATTTCATGATAAAATGTTCATATTTTTTACATCAAATCAATTTGAAACAAAGCCTGTTTCTCAATAAATAAGTATTGATAAACACATCTAATGGTTCAAATTGAGCATAAAACACCTAAAACTTTGATATTTGAAAGGTCTTAACAATGGCGTAAAGAAAAAGGGGATAGGATGAACCCCGTTCATATATATATATATATATATATATATATATATATATATATATATATATATATATATATATATATATATATATATATATATATATATATATATATATATAGAGAGAGAGAGAGAGAGAGAGAGAGAACTGAAAACAGATTTTAGATATGTGTGTGTTCGTCTGTATCAAAAACACATGCATACATGTAAACAACAAAAATAAATAAAAAATAAAAAAAGATAAAAAGAAGAAGGGAGTGGAGCGGCGAGAGGAGGAAGAAGAAAAAAGAAAAAAATAAGAAGGAATAAAAGTTTAAAAAGAAAAAGAAAAAAGAAGGAAAAAGAAAGATGAAGAGTAAGAAAAAGTGAAGCTGGAGGGGTGAAAGGAGGAAGCAAAAAGAAAAAAATAAGAAGGTAAAAAAAAAATAGAAGAAGAAAAAGAGAGAACAAAATAAGAAAGCTTTTACGGAAGGAGGAAGAAGAAAAAGAAAAAATGAGAAAAATGAGAAAAATGAGAAAAAAAAATAATAACAACCATATCCTTGCGGCCTAAGCAAAGAAAGTCCAAGCAATGCCTAGGCAGCCTAGGTCAAAAAAATAAGACCCTACTGCCTAGACCCATAAGCTTAGGCGGTGGCCCTACGCCTACCCCGCCTAGGTGCAGCTTTTGACAGCTAAGCTATTAAGATGATCTATCTTTATCAAGCCCAACATGTTGGTGTATTAACACCAGACTTACTAAAAGCACCATAGCATAGTGCTAAGCCTGCTGCATAACTTAGTTGTCAAAAGTGGCGCCTACTAAGCGACCCAGGCGAAGCTAGGACTTTTGGTTGAGCCCAAAAATACAGGGCCTGAGGGCCCTAATTTAGCGCCTAGGTGCCACCTAGCTCACCTAGGCTGGGACTGACTAGGTGTAAGCCTAGATCAGTCCCGTTTTGTTTTTTTGGTTGACCCATATGGGTCATATAAAAGGGAAAAGGGGGGGCCTAATTGCCCCCTTTTCACACTCTCCCTCTCTCCTCTCTTTGTTTATGCAAGAAGAAGAAGAGAAGGAGGTACGGCATACTCCTCTTCTTAGTATCTTTCTTCTCTTTTCTTTTTTTCTTCTTCATGTTTTTTCTATAACATGCTAATTTTGTTTCTGAATTTTTATTTGTTTCTGTGAATTTTTCTATGAAAGTCCAAAAGCATGTTTATATATATATATGTGTGTGTGTGTGTGTGTGTGTGTTAATGTTCTTTTGTAATTTTTCCTGTGAAATGTTGAATTCATATTTTGTTGATTATACTAATACATTATGAGTAATTGAATCTATATATATATATGTATATACAGTTATATATATGTAATTATGTATAATCTGCAATATAATCTTAATTTTTATTAGTTGAATTTTTATTTTTCTGTGAAAGAATGCATAGTGAATTTTGCTGATTTTCTTTTTGTCTTTTACAGCCCGAAAGCATGTTATTTTGTTGATTAATTTTGTTGTTATATGCAGTTATTACTTTCTGAATTTTTATTTGTTTCTGTGAATTTTTCTATAAAAGCCCAAAAACATGTTTAGTGTTACTTATTATGTAATATATTATATACTTACATATATATGTGTCAATGTGTGTTTCCATGAAAGGATGAATTCATATTTTGCTGATTATAATGATATGTTTTGAGTAATTGAATATATATGTATTTCAGCATATTATGTACTATAGCATATATATATTATATACACTATTAGTGTATTTCAGCATATATATTAATTAATGAGCTTATGTTATTTGTTGCTTACTCCTTTTAATTTAGCAAATTTACATGCTTTTTTGTTTAGATGTTTTAGAACAATAATGGAAGGGGCTTCTTCTGCAAGTGCTAGTGGGTCAACTCCAAATACGGTATTTCGAGAATTGGAAGATGTTCCTAACTTGAAGCGAAAATCTAATGATCCAGCATGGAATTGGGCCTACTGTAAGGATAAAAAAGATTTTAATTTTGTGATGTGTGATAAATGTGGATCAACTTATAAATGAGGCATATATACAATAACGCAGCATCTACTTGGGATTGAAAGCAACGTGACGGCCATGTGATAAAACAAATACAGAAATCATACAAGTACTTTTTAAGTACATGGAGGAATAAAAGAAGAAGAAAGATAAAAGAAATAAGAGAAAGTCCATATATTTGAAAGAATGTATGTTCTTAACTTCCGATTCTAGCGAAGGACTTGTTGCAGTCTCGCAGATAGAAGGTCAACCGAGTAGTACATTCTGCTTTATACCACCACAGGCAAAAGGGCCTATGGAACAGTATTTTCAAAGTGATCCAGAAAAAGGAAGTCAAGCAAACAAACAAAGCACGTTAGAGAACAGCTTCAAAAAAAAGGAAAAAGTGTGAGTACATTAGTAGGTGGTTTTATGACATTGGAATACCATTTAATACAACGAAGTTGCCTTCATTTTACAGTATGATTGAAGTTATAGGCCAATTTGGACCAGGGATGAAGCCTCCATGATATCACGAACTACGAGAATAACTTTTGAATAAAGAAATAGAAAAAGCAAAGGAGATCTTGGACCAATACTAAGTACTTTGGTCCAAATATGGATGCAGCATAATGTTAGATGGCTAAACTGATACGAAAGGACATGCACTCATTAATTTTTTGGTTAATTGCCTTTAGGAACAATGTTTTTGAAATTGATTGATACATTGATGAAGTAAAAGATGCAAAATTGTTGTTTGCATTGTTGAATGATATTATTAAAGAAGTTGGAGAAGAGAATGTGTTTCAAGTTGTTATTGATAATGTCTCCAACTATGTCAAAGCTGGTAAATTGTTGATGGATAAGAGAAAACATTTATTTTAAACAACTTGATGTTGGAATATATAGGAGAACTAAAAGAGTTGAAAAACATTTCTGAAAAAGTAAAGCAATTGGTGGTATTCATATACAAACATACTCAAGTGTTGAGTATGATGAAAGCACACACACAGAGGGACTTAGGTCTTCAGTGACGAGATTTGCTACTAGATTTTTTACTCTAAAAAGCATATATAATTGCAAAAAAGACTTAAGGTTCATGTTTATTGGAGATGATTGAGCAAAAAGTAGCTTCATAAAAACAACAGTTGGTAAGAAATGTAAAAGCAAGATTTTGAGTTCAAAATTTTTTAAGGGAGTGAGTCGTGCTCTTAAAACAATGGCCCCTTTGATTGACGTGTACAATGATGAAAAGCTTATTATGGGTTACATCTACGAGAAAAAGGACCATGCAAAGGTCAGATAAAGGTATAAGTTAATTTTTTATATTCTACTAATTGTAAATTTGTTTTTAAATTTTAACTTAGCTTTTATAATGGTTATTTTTAATTATTTTACTTAATAGATGAATTGCGCGGTAATAAATAAAGATATAGCCTGGTTTGGAAGATAATCGATAAAAGATAGAACAATCAATTGCACAAACCTTTATATGAAGCATGCTTATCTTTGAATTTGGCCATATATTATGAGTATGAAAATATTGAGTTTAATTAAGAGATAAAGAAGGACTTATATGATTGTATCAATTGTCTAGCTCGAAAGCAAAGCGGATCGAGATGCACCAGTAGACCAACTCATAAGATATAGAAGTGTTAGTGGGCCTTTCGGGATGGAGTTAGCAAAGAAGAAGAGGAAAGTGAAAACTCAAGGTAAGAAGATTAAATTTCATATAACTCACTTTTCTTTATTTTTATAACATATATATTTTAATTACATTTAATTTGATTTTTTTTATAGTGGATTTCTTGTGTCGTTGGTTGCCCCAGATCCAGACCTTTGTTGTTCAAATCTTAGGCTTCACATGCAGTGCACCCAGTTGCGAACGTAACTAGAGTACTTTTGAAGTGGTAAATTATTATTTACTATTAATTATTAAATAATATTTGTTAGTTTGTATATATTTTAACTTTATATATATATATATATATATATTGTAGATTCATACCAAGAAAAGAAATTGTCTTTTGTACAAGAACTTGAACGAATTGGTTTTTATACAATATAATCAAAGATTGAAGCGAAGGTACAAGGAGCGAATAAACAAAGAAGATCTCGACCCCATCGTCTTAAGATGGGTCAACAAAAAGGATTTGTGGCCAAGTGAAGATGAGGCAGTCTTCGAAGATGACACATCACTTACATGGTCTCTCATTGATATGACATCTAAAGCATCGAGGTAGGGATGGCAGTGGACCGGGGGAAAACGGCGCCCCACCCTACCTCACCCCGTTTGGACTGGGGATAGAGGACATGAGGCGGGGATGGAGGTTAAAATCAAAACCTATGCAGGGATGGAGGTGAGGATGGACTTACGCTTTCCCCCGCCCTGCCTTGCCTCGCCCCGTCCCTGATCCCTGTTAGTAAAATGCTAAAATACTCGTTAGGGATGACAGTGGACCGACGAGAAATGGGGCCTCGCCCCGCCTCGTCCCGTTTGGACCAGGGATGGAGGTTAAAATCAAAACCAGTAGAGTATGGAGGGTAGAATTTTGAGACGGAACGGAGGTGGAGACCTTGTCCCTCGCCCCTACCCCGGTCTACTGCCATCCCTACGTCGAGGCATAGGGCGGGGGCAAGAACGTGTAATACTAAAGACCTAAGAAAAAAAAGGTCTAACAAAGGAAAGAAAGTGGTAAAGGTGAAAGAAGAAGAGGCTAGCTCTGCAGTTCAAGAAGAGCAATATATCAATGAAGATTATTCAGATGATGATGATGGACTTTCAAGTTCATCACCTAAGGATTAAATTATTGTTGTTATTGTAAATTTATTATAAACTTATTGGGGTTCTTTGACCCTTACCTTTTAAACATATATCATTTTAAATTTGACTATTTTATACTTGAATGCACTTGTAGTGTTGAATGTGCTATATATTTGCAAATATATTTGAATGTGCTACATATTTGTCGCCTTTCACATCTAAGTTGCTTGCTTGATTTTTTATTTTTTTTATTAGTTAAGTTTGTTACGTGTGTACTAGTAGACTTATTGTCTAATATTTGTATGCTTATAGTTTTTATTTGGTGGTTAATTGGTTATGTTTTATTTTAGATTTTTCGATTTCGTCTTCACGTTCATCTCATGTTTGTTTTGTGATGTTAAAGGTTGGATCGGTTGCATGGTTTGTTTATTCCTTTGTTCATTTTCTCTTCTGATTTGCCTACTGCTTATATTATGTCTATTGTTGACTTGTTAATTTCTTTTACACATGATTTTATTTTTTGTATATTGTTCATCCAATTTGGTATGGTTTGTTTATTCAATTGTTTATTTATTCTTCATTTTTTTTTAGCAGATTATTTAATATAATAGTTTTACAATGTTCGACCGTCGACATGTTATGTTTTGTCTATTGCTTACTGCTTACTCTTGATTGATTTTATGTTGTACATATTTTTTATTAATTTTGGCAGTTTGTTTACATATTTGGTGTGTTTTTAATTTTTATTTGGGGTATCGCCTAGTCCGCCTAAGCCCCACCTAGTCTTTTTAGGGGCTCACCGCCTAGGCTCTGCCCAGCGCCTTTGACAACTAAGCTGCATAAGCAGGATGCACCAACCTTTCAAGTCATTTATGGAAGTATGGTTTTTTATGAGAAGCATGTCTCCTAAAAAATGAGAAGTGTGATTCTTCAATTATGAGAATAGTGATTCCCATGTTTTAGAATTCGGATTCCCATTTCTTGAGAATCACAATTCCAAAAGTCAGACTTATTTTCAAAAAAAGGAGTTCTAGTGAATTTTTTTAATCATCAATGAGAATAAAAGACATTTTATTACATCCACAATTCCAAAAGTTTTCCTTATTTTCAAAAAAGGAGTTTTAGTGAATTTGTTTAGTCATCAATGAGAATAACTGACATTTTATTACATCCATCTTGTAAATACAGGTGATTACTATTATGCCATTAATATGAATGGAATCTTTATATTTTTTTAATGACGAGGAACCCTTACCAAAGAAACCCCAAGGTGGGGCCCCACGACTACCCTGCTTACGCAACCCACCTCTGAAAGCTACGAACACACCCATGCACCAGCAGCGTTTGATCCGGCGCCTTCATCTCAGCACCCTCACAATCAACCCACTGGCCACGCAGGCGATGTTAGCTGCTATGTAATTATTATTGTGCCATTTGATAATGTGGAATTTATACAATGGTAATATTTGCACTATGTTGCTTGCTGTGCAAAGATTTAACACCTCCATTTCCATTTTGCTACTCAGTTAAGCTTCTCAGTCTGGCAACTATGACAAACCACAGAGAATCTAGGTGAGCACCATATTTAAGCCTAGCATTCAAATACCCAACTCAAACGCTTTATACATAGTATATGATATGCATATGGAAGAATAGCATATACTCATTGTCATCTAATAATTCAAGCATTACATTACATTACATTTCTTTTATTTTACGGGAACAAGTGAATGAAGTATTAGTTAATCCTACAAATTAATACCATGCCATACATAAAGCAAACAACAAAAATAGAAAACACATCACAGAAAACAAGTAATCCAATTACAATACAGATACTTACTGAAACTTCCTGAAATTCATCCATGTTAGCAGCAACAGTCTCCCACTGGCAAGATATGATGGGCTGGGTTGGAAGTCCCTTCCTAAACCTCTTTGTTTCAATTTTTCGAATCTCCCTGTACAAACGATGCCCAATAACAGCATCATCATCCAACCTAACACAGGATCCAATAACAACATCAATTTACAACATCAGAAAACATAAGCATACACATTTCAGTATCATGACTTCAAATTTAAATTACTTTTGAAGGAAAGGTTGAGCTGAAATGCAAGAATCGACTGGTCATTTACAATTTTTCATGTTACCAGTAATTAGTTCCATATGCATCACCACCTATTCGTTCACGGCGAAATGTGGAGAGCTGTACCCCGTGCTTTATAGAATCATCAATATAGTTCCGAATGTCCTCTTGCTGTTAATGAGAATATTAAAACCAATAAAACCACAAGTTTTTCAGAAAAAATCTAGGAAAATTCACATATATTTAAATGTACAAATACAATGAATTCTTATAATTTAAAAAATTAAAATAAATTAACTTGTAAACATTAATTGGTACTAAGAATGTTCCAAGCAAATGCCATTAGATACTAGAAATCAAACGCAAAAGAACTCATTTTAAAATGTACATTAACACATAGAAAAACATACAAAGTACAAATTATTACAGCACAGCCTACCAAATAAAGACAGGCCAATTTGAGTAAGGAAATTTATGGGCCTACAAGGAAAACTAAAAGAGGACCCTAAGATCGTCTCACTCACCATACAATTTTAAGTTAATATGAGCACAATGGGGGCCTCAAAAAATAAGAAAGATACTTCTCCCAACATGGAATAATTATTGCAATTCAAAATCTCTTCCAAAAGTTTATTTGGTTTCCCAGGTATTTCTAATATGCAAGGCTCATTGGTCTTGTGATACAAATTATGGCTGATTCCCAACAAACCACATGCCCAATCCTTCCTCTACATCTTTTGCCTTTCAGGTAATTTTCTTTATTTTATCAATAAAAGTATGTCTTCATTGACCAGATAATTTTCAGTGTTCGATAGATAACAAGTGTCAAGTAAAAGAAAGGAAAAAACTACAAACAACTGATACAAAGTTTTAAAAATCACGACAAATTGCAAGCTTAAGTATTATATACACCTGCTACATCATACAGTCATTACAAAGGTATGAGAGACTGAGGGAGAGAATATGAAAAGCAAGTTGCATCAAGCCTGTTATATTCTGAACCACCTCCATAAACAAGAACTCTGTATTAAAGATGGGAATACCTCTACACGAATATCGCAGAGGGCTTTCAAGATCACTACACGTGTCACAGGCTCAAGTGTTTTATACACCTCTACCTCAGTCCTTTATCATAAAACATAAGATAAATTTTAGACAGACATGCATGCAAATGTGCATTCATAAAACACTAAACCATGCAAAAAATACTCACCCATGTGATGCAACAATTGGGATCTCCCCCCCGGCAACCTGCATTAATTGAGAAGGCGAATGAGATTTGTTTAGTATTTAAGAGAAAGAGCATAGAAATGCTGGCAAGATAAAAATAGGTAATAGCTATCGAGAAATTTACACACCCAATGCCACCAGTCCCTCAGCTTCCTGCATAATACTGTCACCCAGGTTGCATGCCCCAGTGCCATTCTGGTTATAGGAGGAATTGCCTGTAATAGGAAATAAACATGTTACAAGATAAAAATCAGCATGAAATTTGTGACAGACTACTACCTAGTAGTGGTAGCATCAGACCACAGGCATTGCAAACTTTAAAAACGAAACATGGACTTCACTTTTGGATCAAAGTTAGGTGTGTTTTCTCCATAAATACAAGGTAATGAAAACTATAGTAGAAAACTCCAAGTCATTTATCACTGAACACAAAGATCATGTTATTGATAAATAAGATCCATATATATTTCACATTTTCAGATAAAAGAAATAGAAGAAAATTCTAACTACCCTTAAACAAAAAATAGTTACTGAAGAAACTCGCATAGCATCCAATTGCACCACAATTTCAGAATTCTGGTTTCAAATTTTCAATTTCAACTGTTAAAATATGACACAAAAGGAATCAGTTTTCAAAGCAAACATGAGAACATCCAGAAGGCTGCCCAAGAATCAGGAACCATTCATCATGCTTGGTGGCAACCATCTACACATTCAACAACTTGATGGAAACAAAAGAATACATGGGCTAAGATATGCAGGAAAGAACGAATTAAATACCTTCTGGTTGCCTGTGCAAGAGAATGGTGAACTGGTGTTGGACAAGAGCACAATAGGTTGACTTAACAGGACCAAAAAAAGGATGTATATGTGCATGTTGTGTTGACCCAATCAGACCTTATAGATGGGTTAACCATGGTCCAAATGCTAAGGACTGGCTATTGGATCGTGATGAAAAAAAGCACAATTTCATGAGCCAAGGAAATATCATGCATTATAAGCTGTTTATTTTTCAAGGATCATAAATCATGCCTACATCCTGTAAATTTGTAATCGGACAATCCAAAAGCTGAATTCCATTAACCAAACCATGGATATTACACTTTTAAGGTTAGTTTTATGAAAGGAAAAAAAAAAGCATTCCAACATCATGACAACCTGATCGTATATTAACCCAAGGAACCCCTTAGTGAAAAAAGTAATATTTTTATTTTTTCTGTTTTTTGCACATCTGTCCCTTTAGATGTGATCTACATATTAAGTTTAGTTGAAACTGACCTTTGGAGACGTATATGTCAGATTTTACAAGCGTTGAAAAATCAATGGCCTACAATGCACCAAATTTTCAAACCTCAAAAATACATATTTTTACGTCCAAAAACTATGATTCAATACTTTGACCATGCTGAACACATTCATGAGGTCAGATTTGGTCAAACAACCTCCCCTTATGAGTTCTAACTTCTACTTAGGGGATTCATATATATATATATATATATATATATATATATATATAGAGAGAGAGAGAGAGAGAGATATCGATAGAGAGAGAGATATCGATAGAGAGAGAGAGACACACACATCTATGTGCATGAATTGCCGTGTCCACGTGTCCTACTTTTTGAGAATTGTTGTGCCGTACAAGCATAACCATATTGTGCCCCGTTCTATTATTCATATCCATGTGACATAAGCTTGAGATGGCTGGTGGAGGAGACCAAGAAGCTTGATTGTTGCACTTCATAATAATACAGCATCTATTTGGACCTTCTTCTGGCAAAGTTCACTAATGATTACAGGAGCAGGGAGAAGAAAAGGTGCCATGGTGGAGGCGGAGAGAGAGAGATTTCTAAAAGAAGTGGAGGAATCGAGGATTTCGGGGAAGAACTTTTCTCAAGAAAATCTAAAAGCTTCTCAAATAAATCATAAACCACCCATTTAAATGAGATCCAGTGGTTCAAAAAGAGTGCAAAACAGTGCACATCTGCCCATATGTATGTGTTAAGATTTTGCTTATCAATATATGACCAAGACGAATATATGTGACTTTATATACTATATTATATCATAATGTGTCCTACTTTTAAAGCTTTTTACCAAAATGATAAAAAGGAGAAATATCATGGTATATCTCTAAAATACGTCACTTGTAATACTACTATGATATTTATTTCCCCAAAACTTCATTTAAAAATTAAATTTATTTCATCTTTTGAAAGTCTTACTTTTATTCAAGTAAATATGTTGAGAATTGAGATCTTCCCAAAAAAAGTTATTGTTAACGTTCTAACAAATCTCGTGTTATCATTATCACGAGAATGATATTAGAGACTTAGATATGCGTATTTGTGCCTACATGGACAAACACTTGCTCATTTGGCTCATGCACCATTGAGTTGCTAGCGGTGAACAAATAATCCATATTGTGCAGATCATGGTTCACAATTAACATAGAGAATCTATATGCTAAGAGCTTGGAAGGAAGAAGCATGACAAGATAAAAACATATGGGTCGAAAGACAGGGACCACAACTAGCGTGTCAAAGATCAGCCATCACTACCAACAGCCATGTGTCATCCTTTACTCATAGTTTACAAAAAATGGGCTCATTATCAGCATTACCTTTTTGCAGAAACATTTATTTCCGCTTTAAGTGATTTTTGTTCTAGCATAATATTAAGATGTAAGACCAAAAATGGGTTTGGCGCATCTCAACAAAAAGAAGATGAAAAGCAGCAAACACTATACAAGAAACTAGGCAAATCCTACAGTTTATCAATTACCACAAATCAGCAATGCATCCAAATACCCACATCATGTTGAATAGTTATCACTAAAAGATTTGAAGGCATTGAAGTGATGTCCTTTAATCAGGTGATCATATCCAAACAATACTTAAAAGATAATGTGTTCCACCCATTTTCCCGCCATCAATTTTACTCTTTTTAAAATTCTAAGAAAATCAAGAGTGACTGACTACATTATGTGTCAAATTCTGTTCTGGTTATTCTGTATTGTTAAAACAGAAATGTCAAAAGAAAGCACAGACCTGAACAAAAAGTTGGCACCAAGAACAGTCCTCAGTTTGATCATTATTCCAGGCAGAAGACAAGGACTTGGAGCATTAAGGGCCTGTTTGGATGGCAGTTTTGAAAAAATGTTTTTCATAAACTTGTTTTGGTAAGTAAATTTATTAAAAAGTAAATGTCCAAAACATCATTTTGTATTTTGATGTTTTTGGTTGTAAAACATATTTTATCTATTTTTAATAAAATAATGGGACCGAAGCGGCGACTGGCTGTTCTCCCCTTCTTCTTTAGTGTACCCACCGGAAAAATGTTCCTTTATTGAAAACCCATCTCTACTCCTACCACATCCACCCCCATTGGAAAACCACTTCCTGGTTAGCTCCCTATCATACCTCATCCTCAAAATGCCATTCAAAACCATCTCCTCAAGCCCCTACCAATCCTGCCGCCCAAACAAACCACCAGTATATAAAATCTGCTATCTGGACCCAATCTCAGCTGTGTCAACACCTTATAAGACACAGATTGATCCATCATCATCAGGTGATTTGGGATCTCATGCCACCTCTTTGACCTTCTATTGAGTTTGAATTTAGACAATGCATCTTCCCTTTGCTCACGCCAGTCACTTTTTGGGCAAGTTTTTTACAACAATCTTGCCCAAAATCGACAAGGAGAATGGGGACAACATACTAATACGTGTTGATCGGCACCGGATTATCATTTTCTAGCCATAAGATGACCAGAAAAATGTGAAATACTTGTTGATGGAAAGGGATATTATTCTAGTTTTCCGGTGCATTTTCTAGCATTATGTCAGATGGAACGTGGAGAGATGGTATAATCGCATCTCTCTCTCATTTTTTTGGGCCAAAGTATGGCCAGATTAATGCCGAAAAAATGGAAGGGAGCATGTAGTTACCGCCTTGCAGTGAGAGTGAAAACAAACCCTGAGAAGAGAGCTAATCCATAATAGGATAACGCCCCTTATGAAAAAACGGGTCTCACTCATTTTTCCAAAACTTCATTTTAGTGTATCAAAAGATTGTTTTGAAAAAAAAAATTTTGGTAGCAACGTCAGCCAAACATCCTCAAAATCTATGTCACAGGGATTCAGCTAGCAGGGTGCCGCACCCACGTCGACGCGGTGCGGGTGCGGGTGCGGGTGCGGTCAACGCACCCAGGGTCATTTTGGTCTATTATTTTGGACTTAAAAAAAATATTTTGCAAAGAAATTTTTTTTAATATATGTTACAGGGATTCTCCAACTAGGTGCCGCACCCGCACCAGATGCGGTCAACCTGACTCTGGGTGCAGTCAACGCACCCAGGGTCATTTATGTCCAACTTTTGGACTTTATATATATATATTTTTTTTTTTGCCGCACCCCCGCACCCGGGTTTTTTGGAAGTGCCGCGTCCCCACACCCGCACCCATGTGACATAGCTCAGAATGAAGTTTTTTAAAAAATAGTTTTCAAAACCTCATTTTGAGCGTCGTCCAAATGGCCCCTAGCTGTATCTGGGCAAATGATTCCTGCTAATTCCATATGTTCAGAGTTTGTGTCCCAAAAGGCAACATTCATAAAGCCTAATCCCAATGCATCTTATATTAAACCAAATTGGAATAAGATGGAATTTGATGATCTTGAAACAAGATTCACTGTAAACTTAACACTGAAACAACTAATATTTCCAGTTTGAGCTTCTCATAAATTAGGGGACCAAAAACTGATAGTATTGGGTTCAGGGTCAAACCATTTCCGCAACTTCATTAAAATGTACGACAGCAAAAAAAATTATGAACAAGTGCAGTGCATTCACATTCCCATCACTAAATCAAGTTTTACTGTGCATGTTAACTGTTAAGAAGCTCCCATACTAACGCATTTCCTTCCTACAAGTTGGAGAAATTCCTTCCAAGAAAAAAGATACAATTCATAAGTCATTTATTTTAGTGTCAATTCACAGGAAACTGGCTTCATGTAAAGTAAATGTTCTCAGTTTACTTGGCAAAAAGAGAAAATAGATATGTGATCCCACAACTCAGTTACAATCTTAAAAAAAAAGAAACTCATTTCATCATCTGGCCAGACATTTTCAGTAATACTACGAGAAAAGAACCAGACATAACACATGGAGCAACATATTCAAAAGTACAATCAAAAGCAAACAAAGGCAACATCAGGATTAAGAGTCTAAGACATGTAAAGGAGATGAAGAAGTGGTATTGCACCCATAAAACCTAAACATAATCACTCTCAGCAAACACACAATCCAATTTTCATAGTTGGTTTTTCTCAAAGGGCGTTAGGGCACCATAGAAAGAAAACAGCAGAAAATATGGTACCCAAGATCATAGCATTTACAAATACACTCCACTAAGCAAAAAGGATAAAAACCCCTCCTACCACACCCACATTTCATCAGACCATACAACAAGGCAACAACTAAAACGGCACCACAATTTCGTGGAAAACAAAGGACTAACTAACTCGGAGGAGAAAGCAAAGAGTACGAGCCTTGAGCAACGGCATATGTATATCGTCTAACGTGCTATTCGGCGTAATGAGGGCCGTCTCGAGCTCCTCCGCTGAGAACTCGACATTTATGTTCAAAAGGGGTCTGAAAATCTACACAGAACAAGGAGCACAAAAGAAACCAAAAAGGTTCAATCTTTCCAACAAAAGAGGAACAAAGAAGAAAAGAGATCTTTTTTCTTTTTGGGGGTTATGATTCTTACATGGAGGAAGTTGAGGATGGAGGCGAGCTCCCACATGGACCGGAGCGACCACCGCTGGAGCTGCGAGGGCGGGGGCGGCCGGGAGAGCGGCGTGATGATCTTGCAATGGGGCTCCTCCTTAACGGCAGGCGGCGGCTTCCGCGGGGGCTCAGCCGCCGCGCGGCCAGCGTTGAGGATGCGGGCGACGTTGCTCCGGACGGTGCAGGATCGGGCGAGGCGCTCCTTCCTCTGCAGCTGTGGGGGCTGCGGCGGCGGCTCCGGTTGCAGTCTATCGTCGGAGGACGATGCTTGGTTGTGTTGGATCGAACCACCACTCTTCCCAACCGACCCTCCCGACCCACCTTCTTCCTCACCCAACATCACCGATTGATCAAACCACAAGAAGCACCAAAAAACACCACCACCACCAATAACAACAACAAAAACAACAGAGAAGGGGAAAAGGAGGAGATCAAGCGTTGGTTTTGAGGGCGGAGCGTGGGGAATCGAAGGGAAGGAAGGACGGGAAGATGCGTAGCAATCGGGGACGAGGAGAAGGGGCACGATGGCATGATGTTCCTGTAGCAAAACCCATCCGAGAGAGAGAGAGGGAAACAGAAAGAGAACCAGAGAGAGAGAGAGATCGCGTTTGCTTTTGGGATCGGTCTTCGTCGTCTGCCCGCCGTGTCTCACTGCTTCCTCCTTATTTATTTTATTTTTTAATTTATTTGTTGGTTTTTTCTAACTAAACCCTTGGTCGGATCTCACATTTTATCCCTAAGCCCTCATGTATTCCACTCGGACCTAGTCCTTGAGGAACGATGGCATGCGCGTGGCGCTCTCTTATATTGGATGAGCGCATCGGATCTGGGCCATGGTCTCCACACTCCAGACCCAGTTTCCCGTACGCATTATGTCAACAGGTTCAAAAGAGAAAAGGATACTGTTTTGCTGTACCTGGTGAAGGTAGGGCTGCAAAATGTACAACATAAATTTGTATCTGAATCGGATCTGATATGGTAGTGTTGAAAACAAATCCAAAACAGATGTGGTAATACTGGGTCTGGTATAAATATAAAAATTAAATTCTTTACATGTAAAACAAAAACTAAAACAAAAAACATTAAATTAGGTTACATTTTGATCCAGATTTGAATTAGATCCAGCCTAAAATACTAATATGAGTACCAAAGAATTTCGGTTGAGCAAATCTGAATATGATCAGATGATACTATAACAATCCCACTTTGATAATAATGTGCCAAATTCAGATCATGTATCCAATTGTATCTAATACATTCGCAGCCCTAGGTGAAGGGTCCGAACAAGTGTTGTACTTGTAGCAATAAAAATAAAATAAGCACCATTCATGTATCTTTTAATGGGAATTTGTAAAGCATGTATGCCCCCATTTAAGTGCATACATAGTTTCATCATAGCTGTTGGATCTTTTGAGATCCAACAACTATTGCAAGGGATTAGGTATTCTAGAAGCACCGTATATTTATATTTATTTATTACAATCAATCGTAGACACAAGTTAGTTGGAATCTCACTATATAAGTTGTTTTGACTCTTGCTCAATTTAGTGAAAGACAACCTTTGGATCATGTTTTTTTTTTTCGACAAATGAAACATGATTTTTCCAAGAGTTAATTCCTATAAAATCAAGCATGTAGAACTCATATGTATACTAAGATGCATGTAATACATGGGAAAAACTCTTTGAAATCCCAGTTAATTAGAAAAGTGGTTAACAACTATCGCCTTCACACACACACATAGGGCTGGCAGTCAATCGGGCTGGGGAAGGCCTGCACCATCTCAAAATTTTGCCCTTCATCTCCACATGGGTTTTGATTTTAACCTTCATCTCCCTCTCAATCAAGGAGAGACGGTTCCGGGGTCCTTCTGCCGCCGTCACTTTTGGCTGTTAGAGGAAGGAGAAGAGAGAAATGTGAGTTCTCACAACTTGTTAAAGTGAGAAAAAGGAGAGAAAGATTCGAGAAAGAGTTTTATATTAGATTTTGAAATATATATATATATATATATATAAGATTTTACAATACATATAAAGGTATAATAGTAATTTTCTTAATGGGGCAGGGCAGGGCAGGGCAATGGTTCATCCTTGCCTCTATCCCCAACCAAGTTTTGATTTTAACCTTCATCCTCCGTACATTACTCGTTTTATGTCCCATCTCCGATTCAAACACGGTGAGGGTGGACCCTATTTTTCTTCGTTCCATATATATATATATATAGAGAGAGAGAGAGAGAGAGAGAGATATATATATATAGAGAGAGAGAATCGTCAACCCACCTGTCCTTCCCTTCAAATACACGTAAGTACTTCAGAACGAACTTTTTTTTTAAGGCTAGCCAGCTTGTGAGCTGTTTACAGAGCTAACGAGCACGGGCTTCACGGTTAATCAGTGGAGCCAAATGAGCCGAGTCTGAGTTGGCTTGTTTGAATTTTTTTTTTATCGAGGTCCATAGTGAGAATGGAACTCTTGAGCTATTTGTGACATAAATGTTATATGAGCTATTTAAACTAGCCAAGCTGAGACGAACACCCCTTGTTGGCACTCTCCTCGGTTACTGATAATGAGTGAGCTCATGCTCAGCTTGCCATCAAAATGAACTGAGCATGAACAAGCTTGGGACTAGTTGAACCAAGTCGAGCCACGAGCTGATCGGTTCATTTCCCAGCCCTAATTATAACCAAGGGATCTTTCATCTCATTATTTGAAAAATCTCACATATAGTAAAAAACTTGGATATTTTTGAAAATTTTAGTTTTTTCCTAAGAAAATATCGACACATATAAATGTGTATCATATACAAAATTATAAAACATAAGAAATACTTTTAATAGTTTTTATCAGGATAAAATACTGCAATTTCAAGATTGGTAAAAATCCACCCTTTTGGATATTATGTAGCATCACTATATTTTTAAATAATAACGATATCAGCTTTTCATGTGAACAGAAAAGTTAATAGCAGCAATATGACTCACATAGTTAGATGACAAATGAATTTGAGCTACAAGCCTACAAGTAATTCACAAGAACCATCTTCATAAATACATGTTGAATTAGACTAAAATACTAAAAAGTTATTGAGAGAATTTATGTGCAGTGATTGATATTAAATATCAGTGAAAGGAAATTGATGCAATTAGGAACAACGTGCTAACCTAATTGTGATAATTCATGTTCAGTGAGATCCAAAAGACGTTGGATCTAAAATTTAAGTCTTTTGGATCTTAGGTTCAAACTATTGTTTTGAGTTTTTGAAGAGTTCCAACAAGATTAACATTTCTATTTTTAAATACTTGCAGTTTTAAACATATATAGAGAGGTTGTCTTATACTATAAAAGAAAAAAAATGAAGAATGACTCTATTGTATGGCAAAATGATGCATTTTATCGAAAAAACCCTACAATTTTTTAAAATCTGCCCTATGTCCAAAATTGCAAATGTCCAGCTTTAAAATGACCATTTTAAGCTTCACATAGCGGACTGCCTGAGGTTCACGCGATATATCAGTCCACTCATCAGCTATCACAAATACTCGCTTAAATGTAGATTCACGTGTTTTTTTCTTATGAACCTCATGAATTTCGTATAACCAAATTTGTGAACCTCTTGTTAAACTGAAACCTCAAAACATCACAAATATCGTACTAAATTCGCATATATATGATGAAATTTGTGAAATATAATGTGAACATCATGTTAATATATTGTAACTTTGCAAATATTTCACTAATTTTGCATACATAATATGAAGTTCTCATACCCATATCTGTGAACTTTTTTGTCAAAACATCGCAAACTAACTTCACATATATAATATAAAGTTCGCATAGAAACACGTTGATTTCAATTAAGCAACTCAAGTAGATCTGCAAATAAGGGGCGATCTGCGTAAACTTTTGGCATGTGATTTTTCTTACACTCACATATTTGTTGAATCATATATAAAGGTGTTTGTGTTCATTTTGTTTTGTTTTTTCCTTGTTTATTTCTGTAAGAACCCTAACCCCTTTTCCTCTAAAGCCCTCAATAAATTTTTTATCCCCTTGTGGCGATTTTCATGAAATTGTGATGATTCTTGTAAAAAGAAATTATTACTCGTGGATAGGTATCAAACATATATTCATCTTCTAAAAAATCATTAATAGTTAAAAAATACTATATATATGTGTATATAAAATATATAAAATGATATAATGTGTGTGAAGCAAATTTGAGTAGCACGAGGGGTAAAAGAAAATATGGTCGGGATGGTGGTGTTGTTTGAGGTATTTGTTTTTTCATTATATAACAGGACTTATGATTTATAATCAAACAATATTTAATAATGTTGATCTATTATATTGTGTATTAATTCTTGTTAATCCTTGTAGGTTTGGATATGAGAGCAATATCCACTATAAGGTCTCAAGTTTGTGACTGTCTACGTAGATTTTTACGTGTTACAATATTTTGTTAATCACGTAGCGAAGAGATGACCAACATAAGATTGATGGATTGTCACATGAGATGTGCCCAATTTACAAAATTGTTTTGCAAGCCAAGCAAGATAGATATAAGTTTTATTGATATTTTTTTCTATGTTCTGAAACAGAATGTAATATATAACTAACCATGAATTATTTAAACTTTTGGAGGTAAAGTGGTGCCTCTCTGAAGACATAGTTGCAGATGAGGAGAATGCTGATTTTTTCTATGTTTTTTGCATATATTTATTGTTGTGGACTATGAATTATAGAATTGATGAAATCATATCAAACTGTGAATTTATGAAATTCATACAGAATCCAGACAAAATCAATTATGAATTTATATTTATTATTCAAATTCATGCAAAATCAACTCTGAATTTACAGATCATATCGAATTGTGAATATACATAAATTCAAATTTGCGGTGCAACTGCGAATTTACATTTACAATTCAAATTCATACAAAATCAATGGTGAATTTACAAATCATATCAAACTTTTAAAGAATCTCATACAAAAACTCATAATTTATAGAATGTGTTCGAACATTGAATTCATACAAATTACAGTTTTATATTGACAATTCAAAATAAACTCATTGTAGGTATCCAAAGTTTTGTTGTTATGACCTCACCAGTCAAGTGACTGACAAGCGAGTTGTCACGGGCCTATTTCTTTCAATGGGCCAGTGCGGCGCGATGGTCCCTCATCACCGCCGCAAGCCTACTTGTCAGCTCGCTTGCCGGTCGCAGAAGCTTATAATTAGAGTGCAAGAGAGCAAGAGAGAATTGAGGGAGAGAAATTGCATTCACAAGAAGCAATCACAATAAGGGTGAACAAAAGAAAGCTCAACGTTGTAGCCCAGTCCTGCCTCCCGAACCAGTTAAAAAAAAAATTTAAAAGCCCAGTCCTAGCCCAGCCCTGACTGCAGCAAATAGTTTGATTTGTCCATATGAAATAGATTTTTATTAATAATTGTAGCCATTTTTTATTTTATCTCAATTTTTTTTTTCGGGGGCGCTGCCCCCAAACCCCAGACTATCGCACCATTATTTTTTTTTGCTACACCGCTCTCATGAATCGTAGCTACGCCATTGTGTGCAAGACATAGGGTCATTAAGTTGGCCAGATTGGGTTGTCTGGTGCAGCACTGGCTCACAAAAAATTTAGCCCGTGACATTCATTTTGCAACAACCTACCTTGTTCAACGTTAGTGCAAAGAGGTCCTTTGTGTTAGGCGCGTGTCGAGTTAGTTATGGTTAGCTACCTTGTCAATTAAAATGAATGTAATTTGATGTTTTGCAAAAGAGCCCCCTTTAATGAAAGGTAAAATGCCCATTTTACAAGTATATAATAGCTGCCATTAAAAGGTGGAGATGTCTCATAACCACATGGATGACTTTGCTAGCTAAGCAGATCCATTGATCGGCCCGAGTACTTTACAAAGTACACAACACAAAAAAAATCGCTGCACGTGCAGCGATTTTTCTGTGTTTTGTGTTTTATACATAAATTCTCTGCATGCACAGCGATTTTCTATGTTTGTGTTTTGCACAAAGTTGCTACATGGGCAACCAACTTTCTGTGTTGTGTATTCCTAATACTTTGTAAAGTAGTCGGGCCAATGACCTAACCACACCTCGCTTAATAGTTACACAACTGCACTCATGGGTATCGAAGTCATGATGACGACGTCTTAGCACATGGAATTTTCACAATCCCCTCCAACCATATGAGCAGAGCCCTCATGGGTAGCTAACGTCGTTGGCGTGGCTGCACATAGAGCCAGTGAACAGGAGAATGATTTCCTTGCAACCTCAAGTGGATGAGGAAATCCAATTGAGCTATCCGACAGTAAATAAATGACAATTCAGCCAACTATTTGGAGAATGTTTTTCTGATAAACAACTGACAAAAGCACACCCTCACCCCCTCTCGAGGTTTTGTGAACCACCAACACGAATCCCATTCATGAAAATCTCAGCAAAGAAATTTCCAATAAATTGAAGACCTTTTTTCGAGGAAATCTTGGGGAAGTAATGACACATAAAATTATTAGAAATGCTTAAACTGATCTTTTAAAATTGATACTATTTTGAAATATCAATTTTTCCACCATAAGAAACTATCACAATAAGATTGCATGGAACATGGTTGTGAACAATGGCAGTCATTTAAAAATTACTGCAAAGTGGTATGACAAAATCTTCCGTGCTCATGGAAAACTTTCTTGACAGATTATTGAACATGTAAGCCTCCAAGGTGCCTGCAATGCAAGAACACATTAGCCAGCCCAAACAAAGGCAGATTGTGTGTTGCCTTCAGCCTATTATGAGAGATTTCTTCCTATAAAGAAAAAACTTAGTAGAGCTCATATTCTCAACTATACTTGGACTTCGTATCCCATAGAGATCCAAACCGCTTTCCGCTTGAAAAATAACTGATCCAAGTCAAGGATTAAACCGCAGCACAAACTAATGAAATGTCAACAGAAAACTCATAGTTCATGAAAATATTCATCGTGCGGGCAAAATCTCAGATAAAGAATGAATGAGGTCTAAAACTCCATTAGTAAATATAGTCATTTTGTTCTTGAATTATTTGCCAGTTGTTGACATTAAGATTGTATCAAGAAATCCTTGTGTTGGAATCAAGCAGTAAAGCCAGATTGCCGAATGAAGTACCAGCTAACATCATCCTTTACCCCAGGCTACAAAATGCCTGGGGCAGGGTGAACAACCTTTTACAAAGGGCTGGCCCTACAAACTGAGTTTCAATTAGCGCAGAATCAAACATGAGATGATTATACCATATACATGACACAGCCTAAATACCTAACTGTCAAGGGCACCCAGTGCCTTCATGTCTTCTAAGAATGCCATGTAGGAGTCATCAATGCTCTGCACTTTAGGCCCAGCCTTGCCAGACTGAACTTGGACTGATGACTCAGTCTTTGCAGGTGCTAACAATGGGCTTGGGGTCGCTGAAAGGCCAACTGCTTTTGGTTTTGGTTTCTGGATGCTCTCCCTCCTCACTCGAACCGAAGCTGGAACCTACATAGTTTGCAATAAAGTTATAAACATATATAAGTACAGTATAAACACTTTGATCTTACAGGTTTTTAATGTTTCTGAAGAGTGAAGAGAAAAACTAATGCTTGATTAACGTGTTCATGCAGACTTATTGATCTGTGTACCAGGTCAAATCTGATAGAGACTATTGGAAACTTGGAAAATGATTTTTCATATCACAATGAATCACTTCCCCATGTAACAAGTTTACATCAAACATGGGAGCTATCATCCCAAGTCAAGTTCCCAATGAATCACTTTCACAGGACACCTTCCCCATATGGCTTCAATTACCACAAAAGCAAGGTGGGTCATGAAAATTACCAAAATCAACCTAAACGGATCTATACAGAATAAAACCTTGACTCGGATTTGATATTGGGTCAGATACTTATTCATTGAAATACAATTAATTTTGCACCTAATACATTTAAATTTAGATTTTACCATGAACCATACCTAAATGAATAATATTAGATCCAACCCATTTGGATATGAATCAAATCCGATTCAAAAGATTAGTTGAACCTCCATCTGATTATAGCATAAAACAAACATGACAAACTGAAAACAACTCGATTCATATAGGTCAGAACAAACATAAGAAGCTGATACATAGCTTCACAAAATAAAATGATTCATTTTCATGTGATTTACGTTCATATGTGAAAATTAATTCTTTTTTTACTAACGTGCCCTAAGGATGCTAACATCTTAATTAGCAGTATATGGATATTGAAAACATATTCATTTTTCACACAACGGCACTAAATAGCTTTTGTCAGATCATGCTGGGAGTCTTAAGAAATAAAATTTGCAAAACAATTCACAAGTAAATGTTTAGAATTTAAAACATTACTTAGAGGGACTTGTGGATCTTAGGTAGAAAGGTGGAGTTTGTCTTTTAATTATTCTGAAAAACACGCACACACATGCATGCATGAAGACAATGTATATACACTCAAGAAAGGAGAGAAGGATGGAAGGAAAAACAGAGGCCCAAACCACATTCCAGAATACCATAGCAATCCCACTTATGTGTAACATGCTGTAACCAGATTATCGTAGGGTAGCATGAAATGGAGCCTAATCAGCAAATACAGATTGTGCAACCTTACCATAGCTGTAAGTTCCGGTGTATGTTGTGCAAGAGGCCTTTTCACAACAGTAGACACTGCTGATTTAACATAGGAAGGTTTTGGAGGAACAGGAGGCCTGGCAGAAGAATGATCATCTTCTTGAAAAGGAGGAGGTCCTGCAACCATGAGTGGTGGTCTCAACATAGTAGGTGGGGCAAAAGGCATCTGAGGAAACAGAGGTGGTCCCGGTGGCATCATTCCAGGAACAGCAGCTCGAATAGGTAGTGGAGGAGAAGGCAAGGTTGGCCTCAAATCTGGTGGTGGTGGTGGTGGGAAGCGCGACACACCAGGTGGCAAAACATCAGTTTGCATGGGATGGAGTAGAGGCGGGCGTGGTGGAGGTGGTGGAAGCTTCCTAGAAACATCTTTTACTCCAGCAACATTGGCTTCAGAACCAGGGGTTGCCCCTAATGTTTGAGGTTTTGCGACTGTTGGTGGCAATCCAGGCGGTGGAGGTGGGGGTGGAGGTGGAGGAAGTACAGCTGCAGCCTGCAATAGTGAAAGCCACTATGAGATGACCATACAACAACATGTTCCAAAAACAATGAGCACTTCATATTGAAATGCTCTAAAGAGAAATTTACGAAAATTTCTAAAAAACATACTTTATGAAAGATGAACAGAACCATGAACGCTGCTACAAGATTACCCAGTATGACTCCAGTGAATTGATTTATTTGAATTCATCTCTACCTTTCACACAATTGGGTGAAATTCAAGTAGTGAGACATAGCAGCAAAAATATAAGACCAAAAAGCTATTAATACAAGACAGAAATCCCAAACAAGTAGATCTTCCAACACAACTAAAATTCTTTTCCTATTTGGAGGAAATCCACAACCAACCTAGTGACAACAGAAGACTTGCTGTAAACGCCAGTTAACAAAGACTGCAACATGGATATCAAAAACTTAAAAAATGCATAAAATAAAACTAAAGGCAAGGATAGCAGCTTTGAGTAGCACAGGTATAACAAGAGAAGCCTGTATGTTTAGCAGGACAAAGTACAACAAATCCCCAAAGGATTCCTGAAAAGAACTATACTAAAATATCAGAAGTTAATATAAAAACAAGTTGAAGAAAATGAGAGGGATTACATGAAAAATACCAGGTTGACATGGTAAAAGGAAAAAAAATGATATCACATAAAAATGAAATCACAAAGTGTGATGTCACAAAAATGACAATCATGTGAACATTGTACATATGAAAAAGTGCCACATAGAATTTCTTATAACTGCACAAAAATAACAAAACATGGTCTTATATGAAACACAGACTGACCCGATCAGACTCTTTGGCATTTCGGCTATCTGATAGGGCATTTTGATCTTTCCCCTTGACATTTTCTACAGTTCCTGGTGGAGGTGGTTGTGTAGGCCTAGGTGGTGGCGGTGGCGGTAGCATAGTGCGGACAGGAAGCGGATCTTTGGGTGGGGGGCCCGGTGGAGGTGGTGGTGGAGGCAATACTGGACCTGAATCACCAACTGGCTTTGGTGGAGCTGGGGGTAAAGGTAGTGAGTCTGGAAGAGAAGCATCTTCAGTGGGAGCTGCTTCACCAACATTTGGCAATGGAGGTGGTGGTGGAGGTGGAATGGGAGGAACATCCAAAACAGGATCTTCCAACTCGGATTTTGATGTTGATGCTTCTCCACTTGATGAACCTGACAAGGGAATCCTGGGACCTGCAATTGACAAGAAGCATGACGACAAACTCAGCATTTTTGAGAGAGAGATTATGAATGGCAAAAACACCAAAGCATACCGATTGATGATTTGTACATTGGAGGTTTTCCAGGTGGTGGTGCACCAGTAGGATTCAGAGTTGGATGGTAATAAACAGAGTCCTGCACATGAAAATCATAAATATGACCAGACATAATCAGACAAGGCATTGACAAGAAAAAGACTGAGTAAAAGAAAAAGGAGTTATACCTCCGGCTTTGGATGGTTCGCTCGTTCCTCATCAGCAGTTCGTCTCCGAGGAAGACCCAAGTGACTGGGACAGCAACCAAAACACTAACATCAAACGATGAAACGAAGAGAGGAAAAGGATAAAGCCAAAGATCGAAACCAAAATCAATAGTAATTTACCTAAACATAACTGGTGCCTCCCCTTTGTCATGCATTTTTTCTTCATACTCCTGTTGAATTGATCCAAAGGGCAAGATATAAATGCACAAGAAATTCATAAGAGACAAGCAAAATCAAAAGAATATGTACATAAAAGTCACAAAGTTGCAAGGTAGCACTACATACTAAACAGTTAACTAGTAAGCAACTTAATCAAGCTTGGGAAGAAGGTCCAAAAGTTATTTTCAACCAAGAAAATGACACAGATACTTAAATCTTGAAACCACAACAAGACTTGGTATCAACATAATAGACAAGTTGACATACAAGTTAACTTCCAATATGAATAGACAAATCCCCAGAGATAGGTGAAACCAATGGATGATGTTACAGAATTTGAGGCTAAAGATTTAGGAATAAGAAGCAACAGGTCACAGGAAACTTGACAAATTCTAACATACAATGCCCGGAAGCAGAATTAAACTATTAATAAAGTCATCTGATGAAGAAAGGCCTAGTTTCCTGCTGCAAAAGTGCCTCTATATGTATATATGCATGTGCAATATGTGTCCAGGGACATGCTTGTCATTTTGTTTATTTATAGGCTTTTTTTATCTTTTTATTTCTTTCCTTCCTCAGTAATATGTAACTATTTAAGAGGGCATTTTGATTATCTTTAGTTCCTTGTTTTGTTCTCAGGGGGGGCATGGGTTTACCTATGTATACTGGACACTACAGAAATGAATATTAATTTCACCCCACATTATTTCCCTCCCTTTTCAATCCTCCAGCTTGTAAGTGTTGGAACGTGATATGTTTATGTTTTGGACCCAGATCTGTTGGAAGGTGATATAATGTGGATCCAGATCTGGATCCACATTAAGGTTTGCTGTGAAATATGTTTCCTTTGTATTATTTTATCTGTCCAGTTTACCCCTTATCATTCAATAGTTGTATTTTATGGTTTGGGGGTAATATTGTATTTTCTGATGTAACAGAAAGCATATCAATATAATGAGGAAACCCACACATGTCTGAGGTATTGACGATTCTGGGTATTCTGCTGCAGTCCTCTCCTCTCTTTCTCTCTGGCTTTCTCTCCTACCCACGATTCTGGTGGATGATCTCGTTCTAACATGGTATTGGTTGACTATCAAGGTGAGTCCAAGATCTTGTCTTTCGATCTTCTATTCTTGATCACTTTTCTATCTCAAATCAATATCCTTCATCTGATTTCTCTTTGTTTAGAAACCCAGACTTCTATCCATTCAGAAACTCAGATTCACTATTTTATTCAATATCTTTCATCTGATTTCTAAATATTCAGAAATCCAGAAAATATTTTCCTGAATCCTGAAATCTTTATCCATTCGATTCCTCTTTGTTTTATCTCTTTTTGTTTTCATGTGAATTGCAAACCCAGACTCACGTGAATTGCAAAATCCTTCTCCCTTCATCTCTTCCAGGTTTCTCACTTGAGACCTGTTTTCACGTGAATCTCAGAATCCATATCTTTCTACAGCATATTTCAAGTGATTTTCTTTTTCAAGAAATTCTTTTATTTCAGATCTGATAAGTTATCTGATATGGTTATGAAGATTGACCCTTTTTGAGATTTAATTTCTGGTTATCTGTTTTCTGCAAAAAAAACAGACCAGATTGTTGTTAATAGTCGATCTTATCACTGTTTCTTGGATCGTTGTCTTTATCTTGATATGGACACCTCTACTTCTATTTCTGTTAATTTCTTGAATCAACTCGTATCCGAAAAACTTAATCATTCCAATTTCCTCGCCTGGAAGAGACAGATTATTCTTTTCATTCGCAGCCAAGGTCTTTCGGGTCATTTAGATGGATCAATCTAGGTTCCACCAGAATTTATTGTGCATGAAAAGAATGTTGGAAAAGAGGCTGTTGAGATTACCCATGTGCAGAATCCAGATTTTATCTCTTGGATGAAGTGAGACCAGGTACTTGTGGCATATATTACATCTACACTGTCCCAGGAAGTTTTAATTAGTATCCCTGATGACTGCACGACTATAGAACTTTGGAGTAAGTTGGTTCAAACATTTTCACAAGTTTCAGAAGCAAAAGTCATATTTTTAAACAAAGAATTTCAAAATCTTAAGAAGGGTTCCATGTCCATAATGGAATACCTAAATAAGATGAAGCAAATCACTGACCAACTCGCTATGGTTGGTTATGAAGTTCCAGAAAAGGATAAAGTGCAACAAGCACTTAATGGATTAGTAGGGAGCTCATCTTCATAATACATATCCTCTCAGGGCTCCACATACCCCATTTTTGCCTCATTCATCCTTCTTTCTTATCTTTTTCCTCTCAGATCATCAAATAATTGTTGGCATTGTCATTTTTCGGCATCCGGCAATTTCCTTGACATGCATGCATACACATTATGTTGTGTCCCGACTAAATGATGCTTCAACCGAGAGATACCACCCGAAAAACCATTTTGCCAATAGTTGCATTTGATTTTTAATCGGTTTTCACTCATTACTTGAGTGCACCATTGTCATGCCGGATCTTGTAATGTCACCCCAAAAAACATTCAATAAGAAGTAAAGAATAGAGATTTTTTACCTTAACCTACTTCCTTGAGTGGAAAAATGAGTGAAAATGCACTCTCACTTGATAAAATAGCAAAATCCCTCTCCCTTGCACACGAATCGACCCCCAAATCAATCTCACAGAACCTAAGGTGTGTGGGTTCCCTTCTAACAACCTCTAGATGTATGGAGAACTCGGCCCTCAAGAGGCCTTTTAAACCCAAAATGAAAAAAATCGACTTTCGAGTCTTTTTAAGTGCGTCAGACTTGTATCGTACGATACGGGTCAATACACGGGTGTATCATATCGTAAACCCCAAAAGTAATGATACATATCATACAATATCATATGATACAAACAACCTTGAGAGAAAGCAAAAACGAGAGAGATAACCTACCTTCGCTCCTCTTTTTCTTCTTGCTGCATCAGAAGAGAGAGAGAGAGAGAGAGAGAGAGAGAGAGAGAATGGTGAAGGATTACACCCTTCCCCTTTTATAAGGTAGGTTTCGATATGGATCTTAATATAGATCCATATCTGAAGTCTAAACCTTTTTTCTGTATATATATATATATATATATATATATATATATATATATATATATATATATATATATATATATATATATATATAGTTGTGTCCCCATATCCGTACCCATTTGACATAGTATATCATGCACTTTTTGAAAATTTGCCTAATTATTATAGTGGTGGCAACTAAAGATTTGTTAGGGTAAAGTTTTACGTGAACATATAAGAATCACCAGAAGTGGTAAGCGTCAACAAAGCTAAAGAATGTCATATAGAAATTACACATGCCCCCCCCCCTCCTCCAAAAAATAGCATGGCCTATTTAATAAGCTCACAATCCAAGAAAGGTCTATAATCCAAATTAAGAAAGAAAAGAAACAAATACAAGAAATAGGCAAACAATAACTGTGATGAATGAAATTAAAATGACCAGACCAACCTTTCTTTTTTTCAGTACAAGCTTAAGTGTATCTTCAAGTTGTCTCTTTTTGTGCTTTCTTGCCTTGTCAAGAGCACCATCAGCCTCTGCACCAACAGCTTATGCATGTTAAAATTTCTGAAGAGAAAATGAAAGTCTGCACAGAACTTCAGTAGCAAGTGACAGCAAAAATTGATAAAAGCTTCTCATACGAAGAGAACAACAATGACTGGATTTAAGGGCAGCTGAAGTGGGAGATTGATAAGTGAACATGTTTCTTAGAAACACCAAATTGAAAAAGGGATTGGAACATAGCATGTTTAAAATAAAACTTGATACAAATATTGCATAAAGAGATAGAAAGAACAGTGGTTGCAGTTCCCCCATTCTTAGTGCATGGGATGCAAGGAGAAAAGGTTAGTTAAAAGTTAAAATACTCGACAAAATAGGCGACCTTTTCTGAAAATGTATTTGTTTATGACTCCAGCATCTTACCTTAGAGCTATTTCAGATACATTCATTTCAAGGATTAGCCTTGAAATGACTCAAAATTGGAGTGGAATATAAAAAAAGTATGATGCTTCTCCACCTAAATGTGTATCTGATGCAGCGATGCTCGAAAACATATGCTTACATGGGGTGTTTCATTTAAAGTATGTCATGGCCTCTAAGATTGCCCAGAATAGAAAAGAGATGAAAATTTCATGGATAAGATATAACTACTCCCAATACTCCAACTCTATGGTGGTCTCGGAGTCACTTGATGCTGGCAGTATGGGGCCTATGCGCACTGAAGACTTAAGTTTAATGAATGAGGGCATGATAGCTCAATTTTGGGGGACGCAATGTTGATTGCTACCTACCATGCTAATAGAATGACTTCAAGTATTCTGGAAGGGAAATCTCCTTTTAAATTTTTAGGTCCTAACTCAACTATGTTCCACGTTAGTGTGTATCCTTTTCCAACATTCATAGAGTAACTAGGGACAAGTTGGACCTTAAAACTACTAAGTGCATCTATGTTGGATATCCTACAACTCAAAGGTTTATGTTGGCATGATTACATAGCCACGAGAAAGATGGTACATAAAGAGAATTTGAAAACATCTCTAAATCCCAAGAATAAAAGGGAGTGAGAAATGGAGAATGAAATATTTTTAGATTTACCATACCATCTAGTCGCCCTTGATGATCCTCACCCTCCGTCCATTAATGAGGAACACAAGGAGCTAAAGATGCAAACACATGGAAAGAGGAATGCTGTCATGTCTCACAATTCTATGTACACAAATGACGGCTTATCAAAGTCAGACAATCCTGAAGCTCAAGTGAAATAAACAACCAAAACAAGATAATGATAGTTCCATATTGATTGCCATGAGGGAAAAAGTATTTGTACCACATACATTATGTCATTTTATTTTATATCAATCTATGTCAAAAGTCTTACAAGCCGTTCCTTGCTAACTGTGACCCAATTCCAATTTATAAGTGTATAGAAGAGGCACTAAATAATCCAAGCAGAGAGAAGCAATGGAAAATGAGGTAGCAACCCTGAAGAAAAATGAGATGTGGCAAGTTGCAACTCTGTTTCCTAATAGGAAAGTGATTGGCTGCAAGAAATACAGCCAAATGGATCTATTTGAAAAATACAAAGCAAAGCTAGCAATAAGGCTGGCTAGACTCAGACTTATGATTGATTGTCAACTCAAGATACCTTTGTTCCTACACCTAAACTCAACCAGATTACAGTGATGCAATCCCTAGCAGTGGACAACTGTTGGACTTTACATCAGCTGGACATAATATTTGTCTTTCTCCATGGATGCTAAAGATGTTTACATGGCACTACCCAAACAGTCAAACAAACAAGGTGTGTAAAATAGAGAAAGTTATATATTGTTGAAGCAATTTCCTAGAGCATGGTTCAAAAAGTTCAACACTATATGTTTCTAATCTCTGTTGGAGAAAACTGGAATTTTAGGGTGTAAAGCAGTGGATACACCTACTAAGCAGAGCAAAGGAGAGCTAGTTGAAGATTTTGGTAGATATTGATAATGAGTTGAAAATTTTATTAAATCATTACTAGATCTGATATCTCCTGCATTGTGTAAGTAAAGATTATTATTTTTACTAGAACTGTATATACAGTAACAGTCAGTCATTAAACAATAAATAATAAATTTCACAAAAATATGGCATTTCATGAAAGATCTAAATAGATTGACATAGATTGTCACTTGTACATAAGATTTCAAAAAAAAAATCACAACTCCCTAAGTCCAGAAATTATTTAGATGACACAACCAAGGCAGTTGGAGATTAACACTTGAGATTTTCAACAAGTTGGGGATGCTAGATGCACTTGCCCCAATTTGAAAAGGGAGAGTTAAGAGAGTTGGGTCTATTTTTTGTCCAGTCCATGGTTGACCTCTCTATGGAGGTTTGACAAAGGGGTTTAGGAACTGTTGTCTTTCTGTAACATCTAAAGGGTATTTCAATCAATCATATGATTCAAGTAGAAGTAGGGTATCATGCCCTAGTGTAGAACATAATCCCTACCCTTTTCTTTCCTCTTCTTTTGTCGTTTTGCATCATCTAAAGGGTAAATTCAATCAATATCATCTCCATCCAATGTTGACATAACCCATCCATGTTATCTAAACACTCCTATGGGTCCAGAGTACTAGTATTTAATCATGTCCGATACTGACACCAAAACACACCCCTTGACATGGTTCTGACATGGCTATTTCAAATTTCAAGGTGTCTGACACTGTTGGACATGCTGAACACTGTTGGCCAAGTGTTACACACTCCACGTGTAGTCTAGGGAAACAAACAACCCAAGAATGTTACATTATAAATGACTTTTTCCTTTTCCTTTTCCAAGCATCTGTTATATCATGAACAGTGTTGATCTCTAGACCAAAAAATACTCGAGTTTAATTTTCTAATTTTCCTAGTCATGCAATCACATTTTCTTATTCTTCCCTTCTCTTGCTTCTCAGAATGGCTTCCTCTCCTCCTCTCGTTGCTCATCTATTCTCTCCATTTTCTTTTATATATCCCACATGTCTGCAACACTTTGTATTCATGTCCAACACCGATGCTCTTAACAGTATCCAAATAATAGATAATAATGCAATTATTAAGACATAATGTTAGCTGATTAAATGGTGATGCATCAATTACTGGAAAAATCATAAAATTACCAGAAGGTTGCAACTGTAAAAAGATAAAAGGCAAAAGATTATGCTCCTAGAAAATATATCAAACACTACATCAGTAGCAGGTCATCAAAATCAATTAGAGACAAGAAAGTTTTTAAATAATAAGCATGCTTACAGACAGCATGTTGCATAAATACCAGCACAGCAAATTTTAGGATGGAGGAGACTCAAATTATATAAAAGAATGTAGAAAGGCAGAAACACGCACTCATCATCTCTAGCTTCTCAATTTGATCCCTTATGGTCTCAGGATCCTTCTTAAGAATTCCCACTTCTCGCACTTTTTTCCTTTCCTTCTTATTCTGTAGTAAGCAGCCAACAAGAACAAAAACAATTATAAATCATGAAAGGACAAAAATCACTTTATAAACAAAACAACATGGAACACTGTAATATAGAAATGCATAAAAAAATATTTGGGCATATCACACACAAAGATTCATCGACACTGTGGCTAGAAAAACAATTAAATACAGAAAATTGAAACATACAAAACTCATTAATGTCTAGCAAACCGGATTCATGCTTACTAAAATCAATAGTGACACCATTACCTTTACTAAGTTTTGCACTGTTGGGTAGCTTAGAAACAGATCCATGCACCAGAATAAGTATATAGTCCAAAAGAATTAGTGTTGTTCAAATTCTCTAGATACTGACTAGATCAGCATAAATCATTTATCATCTTCAAAAAATGGCATGTCAAACAAAAGAACATAGGGCACCGCCATATTTTGAGCACTAAACATGATGCTTAATAGGAATCACATAAGGATTTATGTGACAGTTTATTTAGTTTATTTTCCGTCATATAACTAAGACTTAATTTGGGATGAAGGCGTTGTTGTTGTTGTTGTTGATATAACTAAGACTTAAAATTCTCACCGTATTGATCAAATACGATAAGAACTTTGTAACAAGAACGTGCTTTAGGATTTGCAACAAGTTACTTACTCTTTTCAGACTTACGAGATAAAATGCTTACCAGATTGACACAATGTGATAAGAACTTGGTAACAAGAACATGCTATGCAACCATATTAACACAATAAATATGCATAATGGAACAATCAGTAGGGCTGGTAAATGAGCCGAATAAACCAAGCTGGATGTTCAATCTTGGCTTGTGCTTGTCACAAGTAGAAGCCAAGTGCAACCATATGACAATCTCAATTTAAACTGGCTTAGCTCACTTTATATATATATATATATGTGTGTGTGTGTGTGTGTACAGGGTAATACATCCGTGCTAAATATGACATGGTGCAAAATGAATCATTTTATTGGATTTCCGGTGTTCTTTCAGAATACTGATGGTACAGATGTGTACAGCATAATTGATTTAATAGAAATAGACACTTGGATCATGCATTTTGGATGGAAAAAATGGTATTTGGAGCCTTGAAAATTTATGAAAATTGTAGGTAGTTGATTTTTGAAACCTTATAAAAACTTATCCATGCATTGGAATTAAATGCTCCAAGAACTGATTCCTACAAAAACATGCATATAGATCACATCTGTACGGTCAGAATTTTGAAAAAAGCCCAAAAATCCAATAGCATGCTTCATTTAGCACAGTGCCCATTTAGTGGGGATGTATTACCCTAAGTATGTATATATGTGTAATAAAATGAGCGGAAGATAAATACAAGCCTACTAATGGCAAACAAAAAGCACAATTTAATGTGCACAATCACAAGTCCACTAGGGACAATACAAAGAGCCTACAAGGGCTTTACAACAAACATAAAAAATATGGGATTTTATTCATAATATGCTTAGCAAAAGTATTGAAGAATGAAGTGGGACAAACACCCCTATATATACACACATACAAGAGAGAGGCCATTGATGAGCTCCCAATAGAGTCATTGGGAGCTCCCAACAGTCATATTTATGACTGTTGGGGAGCCCCCAACGACTCTATGGTCAAATGACCATAAAGCCCATGCTCTATTTAATAAAATAAAAAAAGATAAAAAAATAAAAAATAAAAAATTTGTTCTTAATGAACAGTGCCTATTACAAGTGAAAAAAGACCAAACTGCCCCTGACTATCAAAACAAATACTATATATATATATATATATATATATATATATATATATATATATATATATATATATATATGCTATTTTAACACCCCCCTCAAACTTAAGGTGTAAACACCGAAGGTTTGTTGAGAAAAAACAAAAAACGGTGAGAAACAAGAGTCTTGGTAAAGAAATCTACACGCTGAAATTCTGATGTGACATGACAACTCAATAGTTTCTCTCAAGAATTCATCGTAGATATAATGACAGTAAATCTCAATGGGTTTGGTGCACTCATGAAAGGTATGGTTACTGGCAATGTAAATTGTACTTTTATTATTGTAACACATCTTCGAAAGTTTGGAGATGACAACCCTCGTATATCTGAGAAGATTTCTTAACCATACAAGCTCCATAGTTGTTGTGGTCATAACTCTATACTCAACTTCAGTAGATGACAGCGAGACATTTTGTTGCTTCTTGCATCTCCATGTAATCAACAAATCGCCTAGAAATAATCAAGTTGAGTTTTTATCATTGGGATTTTCTTCCCAATTTGCATTAGTATAAGCAAGTAAATCTAAAGATGATCATTAGAATAAAAAAAGTCCTTTAGTTATGGTATTTTTAAGATATCTGACAATCCTTAATACAACAAATTAACTAACAGAATGAACTACATGAGCTATATGTGATAGACAAGTAAGTGCGTGACTCAATCAACTGTCTATAAGGTGTAGGATCTTTAAGAAGTGTTTCATCTTCAAGTCTTAATTTAACATTCATCACTTCAGGATTCTTCACTTTTTATCATTTAAAAGAACAGATTTAACACAAATATCTGAAACAAGCTTCATTTGAAAAAAAATATACCCTTTGGGAGAGTAAGCAACCTCAATACAACGACAACTACGCCTTCATCCCAAGACAATTGGGGTCGGTGATATGAACCAAAAAAGAAAATCATTCTGGGTCTTCCACATGAATCCTTCTCCTCCAATCATTTCTATCCAATGCCATGTCCTCGGTGAGGTTCAAAGCATTCATATCCTTTCCTATCATCTCCATCCAAGTCTTCTTAGGCCTACCCCAACCTCTTTTAACTAATATATTTTCTGATTTCTCCATCCTTCTAACTGAAGCATCATTAGGCCTTCGCTGAATATGTCCAAACCACCATAAACGATTCTCTCTCATCTTATTTTCAATGGATGCAACACCTACCTTCTTACGTATCTCCTCGTTTCGAATCTTATCTTTTATTGTATTTCCACACATCCATCTAAGCATACGCATCTCAGCTACACTCATTTTTTGAATATGATGTCTCTTGGCAGCTCAACATTCTGTACCATATAGTAAAGCGGGCCTAATTGTCATCCTATAAAACTTTCCCTTCAACCGCAATGGCATTCTACGATCGTATAACACTCCAGTTGCACTTTTCCATTTCATCCACCCAACCTTTATCCTATGATTTACATCTCCATTAATTTCTCCACACTTTTGAATGATAGATCACAAATATTTGAAACAGTCATCCACCGGTATTTCTTGCTCACCAAACTTCACTACACTCTCATCACTACTTTGTTGTGACATTCCATATATTCTGTCTTACTCTTACTCAACTTAAAACTTCTTGCTTCCAATGTCTGTCTCCATAATTCTAATTTAGCATTAACCCCAGCTCTAGACTCATCAATCAAAACAATATCATCAGCAAACAACATACACCACGACACATTTTCTTGAATTGATCTTGTAAGTTCATCCATCACTATAGCAAATAGGAAAGGGCTTAATGCAGATCCTTGATGTAACTCAACCGTTATAGGAAAATTGGTTGTCACCCCTCCACAAGTGCGGACATTGGTTACTACTCCTTCGTACATATCTTTAATTATACTAATGTACTTGAGAGAAACACCTTTCTTCATCATTGTCCACCAAAAAACATCCCTAGGTATTCTATCTTATACAACAAACAACAACAACAACTACGCCTTCATCCCAAAACAATTGGGGTCGGCGATATGAACCAAAAAAAAAATCATTTTGGGTCTTCCACATGAATCCTTCTCCTCCAATCATTTCTATCCAATGCCATGTCCTCGGTGAGGTTCAAAGCATTCATATCCTTTCCTATCACCTCCATCCATGTCTTCCTAGGCCTACCCCGACCTCTTTTAACTAATATATTTTCCCATTTCTCCATCCTTCTAACTTGAGCATCATTAGGCCTTCGCCGAATATGTCCAAACCACCGTAAACTATTCTCTCTCATCTTATTTTCAATGGGTGCAACGCCTACCTTCTTACGTATCTCCTCGTTCTGAATCTTATCTTTTATTGTATTTCCACACATCCATCTCAGCATACGCATCTCAGCTACACTCATTTTTTGAATATGATGTCTCTTGGCAGCTCAACATTCCGTACCATATAGTAAAGCGGGCCTAATAGTCGTCCTATAAAACTTTCCCTTCAACCGCAATGGCATTCTACGATCGCACAATACTCCAGTTGCACTTTTCCATTTCATCCACCCAACCTTTATCCTATGATTTACATCTCCATCAATTTCTCCATACTGAATGATAGATCCCAAATATTTGAAACAATCATCCACCGGTACTTCTTGCTCACCAGGTACTTTATCTTATGCCTTCCCCAAATCAATAAAAACCATATGCAAATCTTTGTTCCTCTCTCTATATCTCTCAATAAGTTGTCTAAGAAGATGTATAGCTTTCATAGTTGATCTTCCAGGCATAAAACCAAATTAATTCTCCGATATCATGACAACCTTCCTCAACCTATACTCAATCACCCTCTCCCAAAGTTTCATAGTATGACTCATGAGTTTGATACCACGATAGTTTGTGCAATCTTGTATATCACCCTTATTCTTATACAGAGGCACCAAAGTGCTCTCCTTCCCCTCATTAGGCATCTTATTTGTCCACCAAATCTTGTACCTAAAAAATATCTTAAGAATTCCAAATCAGACATATCAAAATTTTCTTTTAAAATATTTTTAACATCACTAGCTCCTTGTTTGTCACTCCTAGTTATAATCATATCATCTATATATAGTAGAAGAATAACAATATTAGTATCTATAATTTTGACAAATATATATAGTAGAAGAATAACAATATTAGTACCTATAATTTTGACAATCAATATAATAAAAACGAAAACCCAAATGAGTCATAACATCACTTAATTTATCATACCAAGCCTTGAGAGCCTGTTTAAGACCATACAGGGTCTTTCTAAGTTAAGGAGTTTTTCCCTTTTCAATATTAAATCCCGACGGAAGATCCATATAAACTTCATTTAATTCTTCATTGAAAAATGCATTTTTTACATCTAATTGATATAAAGGTCATTTTTTAGTAGAGGCAACAACTATGAGGGTCCTAACACTAGTTATCCTAGCTACAGGTGCAAAAGTTTCTTCGTAGTCAACTCAATATTCTTGGGAATAACCTTTGGATACTAACATCGCCTTATATTTCTCCAGAGTTCCATCACTCTTGGTTTTAACTTTTAATACTCATCTACAACCTATGGTTTTCTTTTCTAAAGGAAAAGTAATTATTTTTTATGTCTTGGCTTTCTTAAGGGCATCTAATTCTACTTTTTAGCCTCAATCCAATGAAAAAAAATTAGTTTCATTGTAATGAGATGGTTCATGATAAGAATATAGTGCTATTAAGCAAGCTCTATAGTAAGGGATAAGGAGTTATAAGACACAAACCTATTTGGTGGAATGAAAGCACAATTAGATCTTTTAAGACAAGATTCTTTTATAGGGGAATCATGATCAATTTCTAAGTTGCTATCTAAGGTTTCTTCTTCGGGAGAAGAGTATTTTTCTAATGCATTTTGAGGATTTCTTTGCTCACGCCTAAAACACTTATATCTTTAGTAGGTCTTATATCTTATATATCAATATCTTTAGTAGAACTGTAGAACTGTAGAACTATCACAAGGTTCTACACTTTTATCATTAGAATGATTATCATTAACAACCTCATTATTCAAAGATTCATCACAATTAGAATCATCATTTCTTGGAGAGAGATCAAATAAAAATGTATAGTCTACTGCCTCTTTTTTATTACCTTTATAAAAACCATTTTCATTTTCTAAGAAAGTCACATCTTTAAAGACATAAAGTTTCCTATTTTTTAAATCATAACATCTATATCCCAACTTTCTCCATATCCAATGAAAACATGCTCAATGGCTTTTGGAGATAATTTATCTCTTTTATGTAGGAGTACAAAACATTTACAATAATTTTTTAAAGTTGGGTGTCATCTTAAACAAATTTTCACAAGGAGAAATATTTTGTAAAGATGGTGATGGCATATGATTCAGTAAATAAGTTGAAGTTAGAACGGCTTCGGTCCAAAATGATTTTGGAATATCTTTATAAATAAGAAGGGTCCTAGTGGATTCCACAATATGTCTATGTTTTCTTTCTGCTAGCCCATTTTGTTTAGGAGTTCTAGGACAAGATTTTTTATGGCAAATTTCATTTTGTTTTAAATAATTTTGAAATTCATTGGATAAATATTCTTCACCCAAATCGGATATAAGTATAGAAATGTTGCTTTGAAATTAATTTTTTACTATCATGTAAAATTCTTTAAAGAAAGAAAATACATTTGATTTTAAATTGAGAAAGTAGACCCATACATTATCTAGTAAAATCATCAATAAATGTAACATAATATGAATAACCTCATTTCGATATGACCGGAGAAGGACTCCAAACATCTGAATGCACTAACTCAAAGGGTCTTTTAGAAATGAAAGTTTTATTTGAAAATGAAATATATTTAATTTTGCCAAGTATACAATCTTTGCAGACATTTTTTTCATTACAAATTTTTTTCCTTAAAGGGAAAAAGATACATCTTAGAATAACTAGGATGTCCAAGTCTTTTATGCCAAGTTTCAATATCATTATCTTCGACATAATTATAAAAAGATTTTGAAAGAAGAGAAAAAGAATCCATGAAATAGAAATTTCCCCTCCTATGATCTTGCCCAATCCATTTTCCGGACCAGAGATCCTGCACAAAGCAACCTTGAGATGAAAAAGAGATTTCTCATCCATGGTCGAAAATTTGAGAGATGGAGAAAATATTTAAATTTAACGTAGGAACAACTTTAATTTTTTGAACAAAAAAGTTTTGAGAGTTTTTAGAATCTAAATTTTCAGTACTTCTAATTTTTAAAGATGTTCCATTAGCGGTAGAAGCACAAGATAAATTTGGGTTAGTGCATATATCGAATAAGGCATTCTCATGTGGGGTCATATGAAAGGAAGCTTCCGAATCAAGAATCCATGAGCACTTAACGAGATTAGAAGAAGAAAGAATGGCGACACCCGATGTAAAAGATGAAGATTCGAGTATTTGTTGCAGTGTCACGGTTAGTTGACAAAGAGTGTCTTTTAATTCACCTCCACTTAAAACTTCCTCCTTTGGTGTAGATTCTTCTACGAAAGCCACCTTATTTCTAAACTTTGGACAAACCAGTCTAATATGACTTGGCTCATTACAAAAATGATAGACAACCATTTTTAATCCTACATAGTCGTTCCATGAGCCATGTTGCCTCACAAATTGTGGAGGTTTATATACTCTTACATTGTTGTCGGGCCTAGACACAACCTATGTCACAGGGATTCGGCTAGCAGGGTGCCGCACCCGCATCGACGCGACTCAACGCGGGTGCGGTCAACCCGACCCTGGGTGCGTTGACCGCACCCAGGGTCATTTTTGTCCAATTTTTTTGGATTTTTTTTTTAAAATTTTTTTGCCCTATGAAACAATTTTTTTTTGTCCAAAATTTGTTTTTCATCCCTGTTCTCTTATTAGTAATGAGGTGTGAAACAAAAACAACAGGCTTCTGTGAATGTGGTGAATGACGGTTTCTCGCTTCCAAGGCTTGTTAAAAATGAAGTTCTTGCGATTTTCGCACGCCAGGGCGCACCATCGGACGTTCTCTCGATACCCACAATCCATGTCCATCAAGTTGGGCTTAGTCAAACGGGATAGATACTAAAAGCTAAAAAAGATGATCATTTATTATATGTCAATCTTTTACGCTTGTACGTTGGGCTTGAGTCAGCGTGTACAATATGCTGAAATAATGGCATTGGTGTCGACAAGTTGTTAAGAGTCTGTATCGATGCAAACAAAACTAAATTAACGGGGCCTGATCTGACTACCATAAACCAAGCTCTCCTTTTCCTCGAGAAAATCTATTAGCACTTTACAAAACTATATAAACTTGTAGAAAATATATAAGCAATATAAAACTATTCTAAATTATATAAAAAGAATGTTGTTAACACATTAGAATCACGTAAAAAAAATCCGGATATATATTTCCAAAGTGGGTATTTTTTTTAATATCACATTATTAGTGGCGAAATAATGGCCTATATCACATTAAAATCATGGCATTTTCAAAATTTGATTGCGATATTTGCTCTATGCCATAAATGCTCTGAACCAGATAAGGCTCAAAAGGACTGGATCCACAAGCAGATCAACTAAATACTTGACCGGATCAAAATGAAATTATAAAATCACCATAATTTTTTTAAGATACCTCCATCGAGGTCCAGATTGCTATTATTTTATTTTTCTAGGCCAATAGAAAACCCCTCTATCACTGTCCACACATTGGCAGGCCTCTGGTTGGAAAAAAAACCTGTGCATCCAAGTTATTGGTGGTTTTAGAGATGTCAACAGGTCGGATGTAACCTGATATCTGACCCGAATCTGAATCCAACTAGTGAGACTTCGTAAAAATGGGATTTGGATTTGGTATTAGTCTTGCATTGAATTCTGAATCTGAATCCATTAATTAAAACCCGACCGACTAAGATCAGAATCCGATCAAGTGTGTATATTGGGTTTTAGACTAGTCGGATTCAGATTCAGTTTTATCTTATTTTATCTGACTCAGAATCCGATTATGTTGAATTCAGTTTCTGTCTGACTCCAACCCTAAACTGACCAGTCGACATCCCTAGGTGGTTTTCTTTTGATATTTCTTTCTTCATGTGCTAAATTAGGGCATTCTATTGGGTGTGCTCATGCAAATGCTGACCTGGATATCGGTCAACCCACATAACACGCAAGTCGGGTTTGGGCTATGATTTTTACCGGATATTCTAACTGATGCAGCTGACCCGAGCACTTTTCTCGTATATTTTTATGTAAAAGAATATATTTTAATATCATAAAAATAGTGTGGATCAGTGTAAGGCAGTGTTGTCATTATTGGGACTCGCGCCGGGGGGAGCCCCCGGACCCCCCTTCCTGCAAGGGCAAAAAAAATTAATCAGGCTCCACAACTCATCACTTTCATCTTTGGGGACAACCATATAAGATAAAAAAATGGTAAAAAGTAAGTTGGGCATAAATGTCATGGACCTTAACAGCTACCATACATTCATACATATACACTATACATGATATATATATATATATATACATATATAATTTTTTTTACATTTTTGCCCCTGCCGCACCCCCGCACCCGCACCCATGTGACATAGGACACAACCAACACTTCATCTCCTTTTTTAGCCATGCCAAGATGAGTTTCTTCTTGGCATACTTCGGCAATTGCACCTTCTAAAGTGAAGATGTTCTATGAAGGAGAGAAGATCTTGTTCAAAGTCTGGACATAATTCAAACAAAAAATAGAAAAATGACGCTCTTTCCAATTGTTCCTGCCTAAGTTCCACATCTTCGGTAGCCACCCACTTAGGCTCCAAAAGTGTCAATCCATCCCATACAAGGGATAAAGAACTAAAATAATCACGGACATTCATGTCCCCTTGCTTGGTTCAATTTTTTTCTTAGTTGTTGTTCCATGAGCCATTTTGCCTCCCAAATTGTGGAGGTTTATATGCTCTTACATTGTTGTTAATACATCCAACATTTCATCTCCTTTTTTAGCCATGCCAAAACGAGTTTCTTCTTGGCATACTTCGGCAACTGCATCTTCTAAAAAAAGTGAAGATGTTCTATGAAGGAGAAAAGATCTTACTTGTTCAAACTCCAAACATAATTCATACAAAAATTGGAAAAATTGCTCTTTCCATTTATTCCCGCTTAAGTTTCACATCTTCGGTAGCCACCCACTTAAGCTCCAAAAGTGTCAATTCATCTCATAGAGGGGATAAGGAACTAAAATAATCACGGACATTCATGTCCCCTTGTTTGGTTGTTTAAATTTTTTCTTGCAAGAGCGTCTCCTTCTAGAGCCTTTTTTGACCTCCTTCTAGTTTGGTGAGCTTGAGTTGAGGCTCGAGAATAGTGCTCATTGTTAAGTTGTATATATATATATACATTCTATTTATAATGATGTAATAGGTAATACCCTCTACGAGTATTTTCATCATTTAACAAGTATTGTAATATGAAGTGACCATTAGGGGCACATTAGTACTTTTATTTTATTCTTTTCTTTTTGTCTTTTTATGTGTTTATAGGGACTATTTGGTCAAATACCAAATAGAGTTGTGGGGTTCTTTTTTGACTAATCAAAAATAGGGGCTTTGTCCCCTTCATTCTCTAATGCTTCACTTAAGCATTCATGCTCAAGAGAAATGGGAAAATATATTAGTTAAAAGAGGTCGGGGTAGGCCTAGGAAGACTTGGATAGAGATGATAGGAAAGGATATGAATGCTTTGAACCTCACCGAGGACATGGCATTGGATAGAAATGATTGGAGGAGAAGGATTCATGTGGAAGATCCATAATGATTTTCTTTGTTGGTTCATATCGCCGACCCCAATTGTTTTGGGATGAAAGCGTAGTTGTTGTTGTTGTTGTATGTCTTGTATGCACTTAGTGCTTGTGTAGTGCCTTAGTGCTCTTGGATTGTCCCTTAGTTGGACTTGTGCATGTGCATGTGCACTTTGTGTTTATGATCATATAAGCCCTTAGAGGCCTATGTTTTTATTTTCAGATATTTCATTACACGGTATTAGAGCCAAGAAATATTTTTTGGTATTTTGCTTTTTTTGGTTCTCGGGATTCTTTGGTTAAAGTTCGTGCTTCGTGAAGGATTTGTGATCGTTGTGTGGCTTAGATTCAAGGAAAATCTTGACCCAATATGTATGTTAAACCTTTAGTGTTATTTGAGTTATCTATCTCATGCATTATGCATGAGACAACACTCATTTTTTCTTCTCTTTGAAAAGTTATTTGTTATTTTTTGTTAGAAACTAAAATCACTAAATGCTTTTCAAATTATTGTTGGTTTTATTTTTATTAAATGTTTTATAAGGTTTATAATATTTGCTTGATCTTGTGAAATGATATATGTGTATGCTTCAATGATATCTAGTTTGAATCTTAGGTTTTTTTAAACTCGCTTTTTATAAAATGTATGTATATGATCTAGTAATTTTTTAGAATATGTTGTTGGCATTTAGATGTTTTATTATAGCATTTCATGGAGACAAACGTCAAATCATGATTGATGTATTGAACTTTGTTTTGAAAAAATATCAAATATTTTTAAAATAATTTGAAATATTTATTTTAAAATAGTTTTGTATGTCATTCACAAGTATGATTTTATGAGATTTTGCTTAACTTGTGTTTGATATTTTCTTTTTTCTTTTCTCTTTGATATATTTTTATGCGAAACATAAAATATTTTATGAAGTATTAAAAATTATATGTGGTTAGGATCTTAGTGATCATGGATACCTTGCTATTTTTGAATTTTGAATAAATAATTTTTATATTGATATATGATTCTTGTGCACTTGTGATCGTCTTACATGATGAAAGAGATTATCTATTCGTGCATAAGGTATTGAGCATGAATTCTTATGGGAACCATTCACTTTTATTAATGCCTTTTAAATATGTTCCTTTTTAAAAATTATTAAAAATAATTATGTTATTGGGTGTTTCTCTTGTTGGCCCTTTTGTGATCCTTGTGATTGTGTTATTTTCTTAGTCTCATGGCTCTTTAATGAACATTATCTTACATGTTTTGCTTGAGATTTAGATATTATGATTTTTTGTATACTTAGTTTTAATAAAATATTAATTTGAGAATTATGAGAACCTTCTTTGTATTTGCCCTTTGTTGAGTGTTATAAGTGTTGCCCTCGTGGTTCACTTTAGTAATTATCCATTATTGATTGACATGCTTGTTTGTAATTGAAGACTCTCAATGATGGACATTTTATCTTGTCGTATGATTGCATGTTTTTACTAAAACTTATTTGCATCATGATACCACACGTGTTTTAAGTGTTATGTTTCTATTGCATACTTATAATATTCAACAGAATAATATTTTTTATATTGTGAGGTTTCTTGTGTGGCGCTTTGTGGGTTTTGTGAGAATTTCCTTAGACAACATTTTTTTTATCCACTTAATATTGGTGGACATTTCAGCTCATGATTGAAGGCTCTATAATTGCATTACTTGAGGATCTCCTTGACTTGAATTTTTTTGTCTTATTAGTTCATGTTCCTTGGAATGTGTCTTTCAAGGTTTTTATTATTTGGCTTTGTAAGTCCATCACTCTTCGTTCGATACATCCATTATTATTTGTTTGGCCTTATCGAGGTGAGTTGTATGCACTTCTATGTTGTGGGACCAAAGTTAGTTGTTGAGATGAGTTATGTGAGAACCTATGTCTTCTTGTCAGTATAGATTGCCAAACAACGGTTGATTGACCTCTAGTTTTATGAATGTATTGTATCACTTATTTGTTTCTTGTGCATCTCAATGTTGTGGAGTCAGGGTTAGCCGTTGAGGTGTGCACCTCACGTCATCCTATCAGTCTAGTTTCTCAGAGTTTACGAGTGATGTGTTGTCATTTTCCTTGGGTCTGATTGATGGTTGATTAGCCTCTGAACTCATTGTTGTTGGAAATCTGAGTTACTCATTGGGGTGAGTTGTGTGTACCTCACGTCATCTTGTCAGTATAGGTATTTATCTAACTTGCAGGTGATTGACCTTGGTTTCTATGAGTGTGTTTTACCACTCATTTGTTTGTGTTGTTATTGTTACAATATCGGATGCTTGATATCTTGATTTTCCTGTGATGATAGTTATGTTTTTAAAACCAGGGGCCTATGTTTACATATGGCAGAAGCCGACACTTATTTATAGCCAGCATAAGAGAGAATCATGAGCATTTGTGGAGTTTCTCCACTGGTGGAAATTAGGGATAAAAAAAATAATAAGTAGAGGCAAGAGGGTTATTAAGTTCTCATTTGCTTCAAAATGAAAGAATCACATGAGGAGGAAGGTTTATGATCATCACATGGCTAATAAGGTACAAAAATATAGCTTGAAGGCTGAGCAGCTGCAGCTGCAAGATAACGCTACCAGTCAAAAGAGCTAGGTGCTGCCTATCTGAGAGGTCATTAAATGCCTAGGCAAGAATTAGGCGATGACTAGGCCAAAGGTGATCAATCAATTCCTCTAAATAAAAGGTACATCTTAAAATAAGGTGATGCATAGGCAAGTGGTAGTGAAGACATTTCCTAGGTCGACTACCACACCTAGGCACTCCAACAACGCTAGCATTTAGGATGGGAGCATCTAGACATGATCTTGACAAAATAGTTATTGAAATTGTGCATTGTGCAAGAGAATGAGAGAGCTGAAGTGAGACAATGAGATCAACCATCAGGAAAGTTTACGATTTTCATGCGGTTAGTATTCAGTAACCTACGTATATTCTCTTCCCAATAGAAACCCACAAGTAACGGGACAGAAACTAGAATCTGCTGGAAAATGTCTACGGTACATGGAGAATGTGAGATATAGAGTGAGAAAAAATAATAAAAGGAGGAATAATGCTTGGCACCAAGCATGACTTTGCAAGATGATGTGTGTTTTACAAAAGGAATGGGAGAGATGGAGTGATAAAAAGAACCAAACGTTGGAGGTTTTTCCTACAGCACTACCAAGGACGCATCGGATGGGCTGCAAACTCAGTATTTGTATTCATGTTTCTCACTAATTCTGTGCTTTAATTGTATACTTTTCTACTTTCAGACACTATTTTCCAGACGTCATTGATCTTAAATGAAAACTGTGCATTGAGTTCCCATTGACGTAAAAGTCGCACCAGAAACACTGACAATTGTGCATAATTTTTACAAGTCCGAATTTTGAAGCGATAAAATTAGTCACAGTAGTTTCTCGATAATTATCTTCTCGTGTTTTCCCCTCTCCCTGAGAAATTTTGCTTCATCGATTTGTGAAAAGAACAGCATTTAACCTTATAATCCTATCCAAACTTCAATCTTTCCGATTCAGAAACACGCTATTTGGGGAAACAAAAGACTACATCAGATCAATTCAAGCATGTAACCTACCAAATACCACAGCTTCTCACACAGCACGATCGAATCTAGACCAAACCTAGGGTTCGACAAACAGCAGAAATCGCTCAAACTCGTGAAGAAACCAGATGCGGGCGACAAATAAAAACCTCTTTTTCCCGTACCGATGAAAAAAAATCACATAGGGAATAAAACCCTGGAATCATCGAGAAACGACGGGAACAAACGATGACGTGAAATCCCCATCTCCCAAGTGAAAGAAACAATCAAGCACACGTAGACAAACGGAGGAAAAAATAGGGTTTGAGATTGGCAATGCGAATGCGTACCCTTTTCAATTCCTTTCTCCTGAGCTCCTTCCGATACGCATCGGTAGGATTCATGACCTTCCCTCCCTTTGTCGTCTTCATGATTAACGACGATGGGCGACCTCTCCCCCTTCTTCTTCTTCTTCTTCTTCTTCTTCTTCTTCTCTGTAATGAGGGAAGGCTCCTGTTTCTGCCCTTCAGGCTTCGATGGAACCGACCATTAGAGCGATCTTCACCATAACCTCTTGTTCTTATATATGACGACCCATTTGCCGTGTCCCTCTGTTGCGTGTCCTTGTGCAAATCGGATCGGACACGATAAGTGCGGACGTCATCTTAGTGTATTTAATGAAAATTTTAATACTTTTTTAGTAATATTTCAAGAAAAGCGCTTTTTTGGTATTGATATATCAAAATAGTTTCTTATTGATTAATAAATTAAAATTTTTGTACCAACAGGGGCTCCGCTTATTTGGTAGGAGCAGTTAGTGCATGTCACCTTGTGTGGGAGACATTGCAAGTTCAAAACCTGGTGGGGTATGCCTTTGTTTCCTATTTTATGAAAATAATTCAAACTTGTGAGTCCAACATGCAACCTATGTCAATGTATCCACGTAGAGAGCCTTTACTGAATATAACCTAGGGTGGTTTGGTAACGTCTCATGAGATTCAAATTCTCATACAAATGAGTGAATCTCATTTAAGGTTCAGATTCAGATGAAAATGAGTAGTACTGATCCGAGGTATATTAAGAATTAGTTATCAATGGGGTTGTATGTAAAACCACAATTTCAGAATCCCAGTCGTATGATTGAATAATAACTGGTGGGGTCTACCTAAGCTTGCTTTTCAAGAAAAAAACTGAAATTGATTATTAATTGGATTTGTCTTGCTTTGTCGAATCAAACTAATCGTGTCTAGATTCTTCTTGTAACATATTCAAACCCAACCCATTGGCATCTCCATCAAAACCTTTGTGTTTCCTAAACCCCACCAAACAAATAGTAGTTAGGTTTGAATTGTGTTGGATTTAGAAAATGAAAAATGATGGTATTGTTATAAAAAAGTGACACATCTTCCAAAAATCCCCCAAAATTTATGAAATCCACCCTGTGTTCATAATCACAAATGCTTGACATTTCGGGACCCTTTAGCCTTTGCATGAGCGAACCTCCTGAGGTTTGCACGATATATCAGTACACTGTTCGGATCTTATAACCGCTCAATAAAAAGTAGATTTGCATGATGATGTCACAGAGCTCACCAATTTCACATAACCAAATTTACAAACATAGTTGTTTTCATTCCAACAAAGAAGATTCTCACATTAAACACGTGCATCTAGTTTTTTTTGCAACCCCCATGCAAACCTCTTGTTAGTGAAAACCTGGGGACCATCACAAATATCATATAATATCCGCATATATGGCAGGACATTCACGAGATAGCATGTGAATTTTCTTAAAGTAAATGATCATCATGAAGGTCCGCAAATGTGTGGTGACATTCGCATATACGTGATGTGAATGTCACTGACGTTAGTAATGTTTGCACTATGATACAATTGTTGTAAATACGACACTACCTTTACAAATTATGTACGACGTTTGTGTATAATTCTTGTGAATCTCTTTGGATGAAATTCTCTTTAATGAAAAGAGTTTCGTAAATGTTTGTCGACTTACTAAATGTTTCTTTTTAGATGTTCATACATTTGCAAGCGTGTTGATTTATATATAAAGTCTTGTGGTTTTATTTTTTGGTGTTTTTGTTTGTTTCTTGTTAGATTCTTAACCATTTTTTCTTTAAAACCCTAACTCCTTTTTCTCTCACCTTGTGGCGATTCCTGTGAAATCTTTTTGCAGCAATCCAATGAGGTTGTGATATCATTTTCATCGACTTTCCTGATTAGGTCAAAAGGTGAGTTCCATACAACCAATATACAAAACGATATTTGTATATTTTTTATTTTGTTTTGAACCTTTATCTTCTTTTTTTTTCAGATATGAGCATTTAATGGCCTTGTATTATTTATATTTGGTTATTGTGGATGTTTTATGTATGTGTTCCTATGTTTTATTTAAAATTTTGCATTAAATTTACTGTTTAAGGTTTACTATATTAAGGATTTTCCACACACACACATTGTATATATATATATATATATATATATATATATATATATATATATATATATATATATATATATATATTAGTATTGCAGATGATTTAGGTTTGTTTGTCTATCCTTATGTAATATTCAGTGGCTTTATATTGAGGTAATGAGGCTAGGGTTAACTTTGTACAAACATTCAATTAGTGTGATGGGGTTGGGGTTAAATTTGCACATGCATTGAATAGGGGTTAGGGCTATTGTAGGTAGTTGATTTTCAGAGTGGTTGTTCTTACATCTTTAATTAATTGAATGAATTAAGGATATATGCTCATTTTTGTAAAATGTTATTTTTATTAGATAAATGATATGTTTTGTAGTTGGTGTAGGCAATTAATGATAGCCTCTCAAAGGGTTAAAGTACACTACTATAACATTGATCACCTTACCTGAAAATCTATAGTGGTGTAAAAATAATAACTTTAAGAAATTTAATGTTTTGATATTTCATAAAACCGAATATGCGAAAGAGTTATTGAGCCTCTAGTATAGTTATTCTCCAAACATTGATAACCAGTAAATATAGATAGATGTTTTGGATGATGATTATGTAAAATTAATGTTATTTAGTGATGATGTTTACTTAGTTGCTTGCAAAGTTAAACAAAAAGCAGGTACACATCATAAAGTAGTTGATGATGAGAATGATGAGAATCCTTTGATGGCATCTATCTCAAGCACCATCTATTAAGTTATGTTATTTGTCGAACATCCAATTGTCCCAAATAGTGAAAGATATTGATGTTCTTAATATACACTCGAAGGATATGCATTTACTCAAACTAATTGGGAATATAGATATTGGGCGTACATGCAATGAAGAATTTTCATGAACAATTGATGCTGTATATGATCAGAATATCACTATAAAGGATATGGAACTATGTCAGCAAACCAATACTAGTGATCTTCACCATAATAATTCAACCTTATATAAAAAATAGCATAACTAGGTACAATTTGTTAGACTTTGTAATTTATTCTTGAGATGGAGGTGTGATAATGAAGGTGTTATTTTTATGGTTAATATTGAAAAATGAAAATACATGAATGATGCATACATAAAAGCAAATGAAATAATAGATACAATGAATTTTTATTTAATCTATGCACCATAATAGTCAATTAGTGGTAGTCTTGACCATGTTAACAGTGGAGCATCAGATGGTGATGATGATGACTATAGCATGTCAGTTGTGGATGACTCAGAAACGAGAGGAGAAGAATAAGACACTAATAACATAGGTCAAATAACGATGAATGAAAATGATACATAAATGGCAATTGGGAAGTCGAACCTTTGGTATGTTGTATAAGTTATATAAGCATTTATTGAGCATTAGAATTGTTTTATGTTTTTATACTAATGAGACATAGTGGAATAGGTTATTATTCAATGGATTTTCATGTAATGAAGAACAATTGAAAATGATTGAAATGGAGGAATCTCAGTTGTATGACGAGTTGCGTAACAAAAAACTTAATAATTTAAAAGCTTTCTAGTGGTTAACAACAAGCTCAAACAATTGAGACATGGTTATCGGCCAAAGGTTTAATGATCTTCATTACTGTCGTGAGTTTTTAAAAGATCATGTGATCATGAATAATTATAAAGCAAAATTTATGAAGAGTTGTAGTAACACAGTCATTGTCGCATACACAAGAAAGAACCCGCAGACTATGGGTGATTTCTCCTAGAAGATCCATTGCACAAAGGTGCACAAAATAACTTTCTTTCAAATGAAGGAGCATGAAACAAAACATAAATATGGTGGATCATTAGGCAACCTTCAAGTGAAAAAAGTGCTTTTCAAGTGGATTTCATGTGTTAATTACAAACACCTGCATAATAACCCGAAGATGACTTATAGAGAAATTATAAATGACATCAGTCACGAGGAAGGTGTAGAGATTAGTTATAAACAAGCATGTTATGAACGAGAATGCACAAAAAAAGATCTACGGTTCATTCAAACCGTCTTCCATCATACTTTTTGCGTATTTGGATCATTTGATGAACGCTATGGTATATTCAAACTGATAAGAGATATTGATTTAAGTACTTATTCTCATCCTTTCTTCAATGCATCGATGAGTTTTTAAAATGATATCTTCCAATTATTATGGTAGATGAAACATTCATAAAAAAACACATTATATTATTGTCCGCCCATAGTATTAATCCTTCTGGCGAGATGTTTCTAATAGCATTTGCAATTATAGATAAGTCAAATTATTCATGGGAATGATTTTTTAAGTATGTGAAGAAAGAATTCACACACTTCAATGTCTATAAAGGGAGATGAGAGTTGACAGTTATCTCATATAGGCACCTAAGGCTAAAGTATGGTGACCCCCACACATGGCGCAACTCGAGCATCCACGAGACGACAATGCAATTGTTTTTTTTTTCAAAAAATATGGGAGCAAGACTTAGCTGCATAAAATTATATTGTCACTAACATGAAAATGAAACATTAGGCTAACAATCACTTTCTAGCAAAAAAAAACATGGGTGCTTAACATCTAATACAATGTGTAGATTCTCTTCATACGTGACAAGCCTCTAGTGCCCCATATTGAAGAACTTCATCTCATGCTGATAAAACCTTTTGAGAAAGAAAAAATATTGGGCAACAAATGTTAGACATTATGGTGTATGAGGTAAAAGAAAATCTAGAGAAACTGAAGAAAAAGCCACAACAACTATGTGTTCAAGTAGTGAATTTCCACCGACGTAAATACGAGCTCATGATCGATCTCACAGTTACAATGTTGATCTTAAGGGGATGAAATGCTTTTATGAAAAGTGTCAATTCTCATGTGAACATGTGATTGCATGCATTTTGTATGAGGGCAAGCTATCAAAGGATTTCTGCGATAAATTTTTTACAACTTAATTGTATTGAGATGCATATTATATATATCAATTTCTTACGATGGCAAATAATATCCCACACAATGCTCAATTGACTCTTATTCTTGTCTACCCACCAAAAGTGGATCATAAACAATGACGACCTAAGGCGAAGAGAAGGAGAGCATAATACAAAGATATTCTACCATACACATGCAATATATGTGGAGAAGTCGACCACAATAAGCAGAAGCATAACAATATGTTTAAGTACTTCTTGTTGCAAAGTATGTGTTTGTTACAAATTGTTGAATGAATTACTTTTATGTATTTATTTAGAGTTTTTTAACGATTTGCTCCATAGGTTGATGAAAACTAAGATGGGCAACAAAACGAAGAGCGAAACGAACATGATTTTTACATGAAAACTATATTGAGCGTAAGTGTTAGTTTTGCACATTTGTTTGTTTGTTTATTACGTTTATATGAAGATTCATGAATCTAACATGAATGTATCATATACTTTGATTATGTAGCATCTACGTAGATTCATACAAAGACCCCAACAATACCATAAATAGGACATAGCAGATGGAACAAAACTCTCAAAGATCATTTACCTTACCCATTATTTCTTGGTGAATACACAAAGTGATAGTCCTCTTGTTTTGTTATCGACTAATAGAAACTAACTGCTTATTATTAACTATTTTTAGTAAATAGTTGAAGCAAAATCATGCAAGATGGGCTTGTTCCTTCTTTAAGAGCCACAAATTGTCATATTCTTTTGAGGAATGTGGCAATGTATCCGTTGGATAACTTTGCGTACTTAAATTTACGTTTATAACACATCAAAAATTTAATGTGCTTTATATCTTTAACTCGATTAATGTAGCATATCTTAATTTCTATGAACTGGGTTAAGGAACTGAATCTACCAAAACATAAAATGTTTGATTTTCATGCAATTTAGGATATAAAATAATAGTAATTTTCTTTTGACTTAAAAATACAAAATTTATATAATTGAATAAGCTTTTCAACGCATAAAAAATTACTGAATTCTAATATATGGTTGCAAAGTTATGACTTCTACAAGCTGACTATGTTAAGGGCTATCTGATTTCGGGTTATGATTCGACCCAAATATATGTGTAAGATCCAAACATGAATTTGAATAAATAATTTACATAGATCAATAATGACATTAATAAAGATAGAAAGAAAAAACATACATTTCACCAACCAAAGGTTCCAAATCTATGTTGATTGAAAAAAAATAACACACAAGGCTAGATCAACATACTTTAACTTGAACCACTATCAAAATTGAATTGGGCTCAAGCTTTTGTATCCACCCTAGGTTTAGGATCACACCAAATGCAACAAACTTGGGTTTGCATCTTGGTTATATGGAACAAGGCTACCAAGAAAGATTTCTCCATTGCTCTTCTCTAAGGTGAGACACTTTATTTATATAGTATGAGGACTCCAGTTTTTCATTAAGAAAATGAGTCTAAATCGATGCAAACCTCCAACCACATTTTTCTAATTGACAAAATCATCCCTCATTAGGTAATATTTTTAATTAAAATAGGACTCTAAAAGTTGTAGAGCTTTTAGGGGTACCAAAAATAAATTTATCAAATACAATAATTATAAACATGTCTGAAAAACAAGATTTACAAAAACTTGTTTGGCAAGTCCCAACTTTTATGTAATATATTCATATTTACTAGTATACTATCTAAGACCATATCGTAAGACGTATTAGAAGTTTGACCTTAATATAATGTGCACACGCTAGTTACTGTTATGAGCATCAGAAAAACTTTACACACCTAGTACATAGACATAAAATACCAATATAGGACATATTAATTGTCTAAGACCAAAGTTCGTGTAGTCAATTCTATCTCAAAGACTACTAACTAGTGCGGTTATTAATCATTGTCTCTCAATAGAGCTACTTGCCCTCGCGCATATCAAATTGCTTAACTGGCATAGAGACAATATCAAATCTACTGCAAGCGTGTATATTGCATGATCCATGGTCTATGTTGGGTCCTCGAGTGATTTCTCCATGTTGGAGTTGTGATCAGGTTTATCTCTTGGAGGTATCATCTTCAAGAGACCTTACAACAGAAAAAAGAATAATATACGTTGCATCACCTCAACTCACTCAAGCTTATACCCCTAACCTGATTTGTAAGACATCAAAGACAATGTATCCAAAATTTGGAGCCTGGGTTTTTTTCTCATGTCCAAATTGACACTATTTATATAAGTGTTCAGATGAGCTCATCATGCAACCAAAACTGATAAAACCATGATAAGATTTTGCATAAGTCATAATTGCATGCAATATTAAAACAACAATTCATGAACATAATTATGACCATATTTGAATATCCATGGATTTCATCAAAAGTTATGAAAGAAGATATAAAATTAAAAACAATAAAAAAAACAAAACAAAAACAAATCTTTGTTCTCTCTCTTTCCAATGTGGCAGAGAAAAACAATTCTTGATGAGTTGATTTTCATATGGTAACTCTTTATGACGATGGTTAATAATGTTTTTCTAACGAAGGAAGGGAGGGGGTGGTTTGCTAGAATAAGCAATAATGAAATCACCATATTAGTAAATGATGTGGAGAAGGACAGTGACATTGATCCACAAGAAGCTCCATGAACCCTTGAAATAAATGAAGGTAACGTGAGGAAAGTGGAAGGCAAGAGACAAGTAATTGAGGTGAACTTAGCTTTCAAAGAGATAGGAAACAAGTAGAAGCTATCAATGCTATTTTGTACTAATTGATATATTATAATCTAGAAAAATAAAAAAAAGTTTTGTTTATACGCCATATTGGATTTTGTAGAGTCAAGTAGAAGAAATATGATTAATGTAATGAACACAAGCATTGAGCATAATGTGAATAAAGGAAATATACAAAATCAATAAAATAAAAGGGCATAGAAAAACAAAAATGACTGTACTATACAACAAATATGAAAAATTTAACGAAATGCCCAATACTTTTTGCTATTCTTCCTATGTCCAAAATCGCATATGCAATTTCCTAAATATATGTGAATTTTCTCACATATGTGACTATTTTTTATAGAATAGTCTTTGTTCTCAGAACTGTATCTCTCTGATTTGAGGTCAAAACCATGCATTTTTATAGTCATTAGAAAGCTGGGACATAGGCTTGTAACTTTTCTGATTTGAGTTAGAACTAAAAACCCTCTATGATTTTCATTTTGAGTTCTAAGATTGGAATACAAGCATGCTCAGCAGACTAGAACAAGTGTGATTGTACCTTTTATATCGCTTCTATGTTATTTTCTAGACACATGCCTAAAAATTGAGAAAAATAGAAAAAATTATAGATTGATCAAGATGTTAGCTTTCTAATGCCACCGAGATCACTTTGATCTGATAAGCAATTGAGGAGAAATGTCCTTTGAAAGAGGGACTGTTCAGTTGTTTCAATTTGCAAGCATGCTTCTATTCCATTTTTGAAGCTAAAAAATGGAAACCCTAGAGGGGTTTCCATCTCAGACTCAAAGCAGAAAAAGTTATAGGCCTATGTCTCAACTTTTTGACAACTATAAAAATGCAGATTTTTGATGTTAGGGTGAAGAGTTAGGGACCTGAGAATAGAGATTGTTCTGTAAATATATATATATATATATATATATATATATATATATGTATAATTTTCACATATATTTTATGTGATTTTCTCTTAAATATTTGTGAAGTTCCTCTTATATATGCGATTTTTTCCTAAATATATGCGACTTCCTCTTATATATGTGTTTTTTCTCATAAACATCTGATTTTGTCATAAATATATGATTTTTCTCCTTTATATGTGATTTTCTCCCAACTATGTGATTCACATATATTTCCTCCTACATATGTGATTTTCTATTAAATATATATAGAGTACCTCCTATATATATGATTTTCCTCCTAAACATGTGATTTTCACATATATTTTATGTGATTTTCTCTTACATATATATGAAGTTCCTCCTATATATGTGATTTTCTCCTAAACATATACAAAGTTTATCCTATATATTTGATTTTTTGTTCATGAAAATTATATATATTTAGGAGAAAAATCGCATATAAAGAAGAAAAATCACATATATTTAGGAGAAAATCAATTTTGGATAGTAAAAATGGTATTTCAAGCCTCAAAAATTATGCCATAGATTTTTGAAACTTATAAAAACCTATCCATGCATCAAAATCAAATGCTGCAAGAATTGATACTTATAAAAACAAGTTTTGAAAAAAAATACAAAAAAATCAAATAAAACATTTATTTGCTAGGTTTGAGAGGGTTTTCCATTGGAGAGGTTTTCAAAATCTTACATATATATATGAGTTTATTTCACATTAAACTAATTGTATTTAACATAAGATGCATTGAACTTTTTAAAATAACCAAAATACCCATATAAGTAATGGTATTTTTACAATTCAACAAAATTGGACACTTTGTGCACCACCACACTTTTTTTTGCATTTTTTTGAGTTTTAGCGGCGTTCAGAACCACTGCTAAAGTGCCTTTTTTTTATTTTACATGCGGCACAAAGCCACATGTTCGATGCCTCTAGCGTCTGAAGATATAATGTTTCATATATATATATATACATATATATATATATATATATATATATATATATATATAGAGAGAGAGAGAGAGAGAGAGAGAGAGAGAGGAGCAACTTTCTTTCATGTGAACTGACAAACAACCAGCAAAAAGAAGAAAAAGAACAAAATAGGCCTCTAGGAACCATTTAGTGCAGTCACTTTGCAACCACCGCAAAAAGTTTTTTTTTTAATGGACTCTTCTGGTTGGGCTGCATGATGTTTGTATGCACATCCTACCCTTCCCTCTATGTGTGTGTGGTCTTTTATCTTCCAAACTACATTAACTCACTCGAATTTTTTTATTTCAAATGTTCATATTAATTCAAATCACTCAGATTTTTTGTGTGATGTTTCCATCACAGATTCACATATACGAGAGACAACTGGCTCTTATATGAGAGAGATCAGCTGATAGTATTGTCATGGGTCGGGCCAACAGGATCCTACCCCAAACCTGATAGTCAGTTCTGATAGTATTGCTGAACCATCAATTCTGTTGAAGCCTGAGTTGGCTAGTTCAAAAAACAGTACATCAAATATCAAAATTGTAGCATCCCGCCCTAACCAATTAATAATTAGATATTAGCCTTCTCCCCTTCAATTATAGACATGGTCCATGTGCCACAGTAAACATATGCATATGGAAGGATCAAGACATCGATCTTTCACTGATATACAAAAACCAACAAAAAAAAACAATTGAACTCTATTTTGGCCACCCTTGGCAGTACTTTCCAACCACGTGAATGTTCCTATAAACATCAATTTTTGGCCACCTTTGGAACATTTCAACTCTAATTTGGGCAGTGGCAACACCTCGGTACATTTGTACATTGTCATTCTTCTCTGGTCATCACAGGAAGAGTATAACTATAACTAAATTCTGCTACAGCTGCAATGAAACAGGGAAACCCTGTTACTGATCTTGAAATGCAACTCGTGAGTTGCAGCACTCTATCCAAATAAACCATTATAATCAAGATAGCTAAATGATGGCATATCCTCAATCCGATATACATCCTCCAACAAAAACTCCCTCTCCAGCTCAGCAAGAGTGGACTTCAAAACATTTGTGTTCAAATCATAATTAGTTCTCAGCATCAAGCCAACCTCTCTCTCTCTCTCTCTTTCACACACACACACAAACACATATTACATTGAAATCCATGTATGATACATTCTTTGTCAGCCATTGTGCATCCATAACCACAAAAGCAATGCAGTAAAGCAAATCAAATGCCCGTTCATCCTCTGAAAACATACAGCAGGAATATGTCCAAGTGAGTAGGATATCTGCCACCTTTCCAATTTCTGATAGCATGCTATATTGGGGGTATGTAATGGAAACAGAAATTAATGATAAAATGAGCTTGACAAGTGACCTTAAAGCATTTGCATGAAGACTGCATTGATCAATGTCCTTAGCTTTGCTGCAAACACATGAAAAAACTTAAAGACCATATTAAAATTTTGCTATCTATCAAAATTCTATTTGGCAGTGAAACAAGAGCATATATATAGAGGTTATCTACATGTAGCTTGCAGTCATACATAGTAATGCAAATCCACTATTATAGTAATGTTTATAGGAATTTTCCTCTTCTCAGCAGACTTATGTAAACTTCAATTTGTGATCAGTTCAGTCCAGATACAGAAATAACTATTAAATTGAAATATATGTTAGTAGATGTATCTTGACCAGGATCAAAACTTGCCTATAGGGAATGGACATAAAGGCAACCTTTAGGAATTCAACAACAAAATATCTTGTAGACCAAAGATAAGTCAATCAGCACTTAGGAATATGTTGGTTTATGAATACATGAATGGGTAACAAATTCAATGAGTAATAAAATTAAAAGAACACTTAAAAACCATCAAAGGGAAAAAATGATAAGGCACACATAATTATGCAAGATGAAAACTGAAAAAGCAGAAAGCAAATGTTTCAATACAAATGCAATCCTACAAATATAAATTCTTCAATACAATTGCAATCCAACAAATAGTTTTCCCTCCTTTTTTCAGGCTGGGGACTGGCATTGGTCGACATGCCAATGGCGGAGTTAAAAACTTTTTCTTTTTTAATTTTATAGCCGTTCATAATAAGATATGCTATGAGAAGTGATCAACTAATACAAATGCAATCCTACAAATACAAATGCTTCAATGTTGCAAGATGTGTATGGAGTAAATTCACTAATGAGAAGCATTGTACAAGAAGCAAATACAAATTGTCTCCTATATTGACTCAATCATGCAGATATGTGTTCTAAGGTTGTGAAAAAAATATCATAGTGATTCAAGTATGTATATCGTTGTCAAATAAATGTCTTCTATATCACAATCATGCTTATATGTGTTCTAATGTTGTCATAGACATAATGATTTGACATTGATCCATATCAAATAGAGTTTCTATAAATACATATATCTAATATAACAAGATAAAAAATACGATGATAAGTGCAAGACAAATAGAGATCTTACAACATTTCTTTGACTTTGGTATTTTTTTACTCGTCATCTCCGCCCTCTCACATATAGACTATCTACTTTCCTTCCAACAACTCCACTCTTGACTTAAGGGATTCCAACATATGTGCATGTTGGTTCCCCGTGTCAGAAGTAGTGGATGAAATGTAACTACTACTTTCTCCAGTACCATCCACTGACTTAATAAATTTGCATTTTGGGCAGCACCCATTTTTGCACCATAGTCCACACCCATAAAACTGTACATCCTGGTGTGGTCCTTTTTTGTCGTATTCAAACGTGATCATGCACCACAGTAGCAAAAAACTACTCTTTTTTGTTCTATTTTGCTTCAAATACTATATAGTATCTGCAATCTTTATAAAAAGGAGCTTAACAAGATACAACAAAATTAACAAGATAGCTCCATAGTCAGTTCATCAATAAGCCAAGGAAGATAGATCCATAAAAGTTATTACATGTTCATAAAAAAACAAACCATAAGATAAACAAATTAAAAAACAGACAAAATAGGAAAGACACCTCAAGCAATTCCCTTGTCACGAGCAATCTCATGTGCAATTGCTTCTCGAATATTATGCATCTCTAATTCCTCCATTGGGGACACATCCACTTGGACCTCCCCTGTACCCTGGTCTAGATCCTCATCAATGTCAGGTACAACCTTATCGTTCTCATACTGGTTGAACCACAAGACTCCTGAGTCAGTCTGTCTAATGAAATTATGGATTGTCATAGTTGCAATGACAATTTGCACATGCTTGCGATATGGGAAAGAAGCCATTTGTTGTAGAATTGGAAAACAGTTCTTCCACACCCCAAATGTGTGTTCTATGATATTCTGCAAGGATGAATGAAGGTGATTCTAAACCTCTTTTTTTGTGCTTGGGGTCTGTCTCCAATAATCCTGGAGATGATATATAACCCCTTTTTATGGTGCTAAAAATTTGAGCTTGTTGGCATACCCAAAGTCAACAACATAATATTTTCCTACAAAATACTAGTTATATATTATAATTGCATGCATAATATATGACAAATCAGGTATATTTATATACTTATAAGACAAAACTTCTTACTAGGATAGGGCTTAGAAAATCTATATTTTTGAGTATTGTCTGCATTATGCAGAACCCGAGAATCATTCACCATCCCTTCCCACCCAGCTTATGCAAATGTAAAATTCATGTTAAAATCACATGTTGCAAGAACATTTTGGGTGCATATCTCTTTTCGTCCTATATATGGAACCTACTTATACACTAGTATAATGACATGCACGTGTATATCGTTCAATGCTCCAACACAATTCTAAAATATGCAAAATATACACAAATAAACCACACGTGTTAAATCAAATCATGGTGAGACAATCACATATAAACTATAAAATCAGAATGAGAAATTACCTAAAAATACAACATATATTTCATTGACCTAGAAATATAACTAGGTGTCTCCTCGAATGTTGTTGGGATGATCATATTCCTAGCCAAAGTCATCATTGCATTCAACACATTAGTAAAGTGATTACTAATGATTTTCCCTGAATGACTCAATATGTACTGCACCATTTTGTTAATCTCATTGTGAGCTATAGTAACGAGGAATATAAACACTTATTCCTCCACCCCCACTTCTTTGCTATCATACAAGTCATTGTCTCTAAAATAACTGCATAGTCTCTTGAAGACATGCTTTCTCATGCGAATGGTATCATAAGCAAGTCTCCAGTGGCCCCCGAGTATATGATGCATGTGATGGATACTACAAACAAACGAGATGTGTACATGATCTTTTATCATATAATTCAAAAAATATGATATGATACATCTCATTGATGAAAGTACTAATAAATCTTCAAACTTTTCATCATCTGATGTTTCCTCATATGAATCCATAATCACCTACTACAATTAATACCATAAGTCCATTCACATGAGAGAAAAATGCATACTCATATAATAAGATTATTACACATCCACAAAGCATATAGAAGTCATATATCAATGTTCTTGCAACCACAGAGCTAAACATACACAAACCACTCCATAATAAACATACACAAACCATAATATAATATGATAGAAGAGACCATAAAGGTATCAAAGCGATTACACGCCCATAGATCAATGATCGTGAAGAGTCACAAATCAAAGTATCAAAGTATAAAAATGTCAAAGTTATAATAAAAACAAACTATAAAAGTATCAAAGTTATTACAAGCCCATGAATCAATGTGTCAACAATTGTCATATGCATCTTTCAACCATACAAGCCTACTTTCATCACTCTGAAGTGCCAGGAATACATCAACTTTTTCTTTGTTACTAAGAAGTCTATAGCCAAATACGTTAAGAGCATTGTGTCTCTCCAAACCCTTCATCCTCTCTAGAAGCTTGATTGCTTGACCTATAAAGTTGAACTTTGTATTACTTCATCTATTATTGATCGCCTTATACATTTTGTCAAACCTCTCAATCAGCTGATTTGCACTAGACTTTCTCCTACGACGTGTGCAGTTCTCAACATCATCTAAATTTGATACATCTATGGATTTCCTACGACGTTGTGTAGGTAGCACACTATTGGTAGGAGTAGTAGCGTCGACAACGTCCTCCTCTTTGAGCTCATCTAATCTTATGCTTGCACGAGTGTTGTTGTAATATCGCGTATTTTCACAGTTAAATTTGAGATTTTCGAAAATTTGGCTAAGTATGGGAGAAAAATCGTTTGAACCTCGATATTAGACAGATGCTTCTGAGTCTGGGCTTGACCTAGGTATCATCAACTAGGTCTAAACGAGCCACTTAAAATGTGAAAAAGAGTTTAATTTTTTACTTTTAAATTCAAGAGAAATTCAAGTTATTTTTAGGTGAAATTCAGAATTTGATATTTGTATAATATGTCGTTGGATGCGTCTCAAAATTCTGATCTCAATGATATTTTATTTTCCTTGATTCGGGCTACGATTGAGCCAAAAATCACATTTTTCTAAAAATTGAGCAGTTTATTGGGTCGGATCCGGATTTGGATTGGATTGGATTGGACTAGATCTGATGGATTTGATCCAAATTAATATGAATTTGGACTCTATCTAAGACCCATATTAATCTGGATTTGATCCAGCCCAAGACCCATTTGGATTTTTGAGATGAATTTGGATATTGGATCCAGATCCAAATCCAAATCCATGCCCAACGATTTTTTTCAACTTTAAATTCATCAAAAACCTTTAAATTGGGGTTTATTAATGTTAAGAAGCCTCCTAAGTAAATTTGATAATTTTTGGAAGCTTCTGAAAATTTATTTAATATTTAATATTAAATAAATAAATAAATAATTAACTTGATGTAATTCCGAAAATTTATTTTGAGGTTTGTTTGGGACTCTTATTAGAGCCCTTAAACACGCCTAAAAACATGTAAGAAGGTTTGAGAAGCATGGAGTTTCAAATAAAATAAAACTTTAAAAAAGTCAAACTTAAAAGTTTCGAAATTTTCGGAAAACTCTAAGAGAGAAGAGAGTTTCAGCTGGGGCTGCACTCTCTTCTCCAGCCCATCTAGAGCTCTATAAATAGATCAAAAAAAAAGAAGAGAGAGAGAAGAAAAGAAAAAGGGGAAAGAGAGGAAGAGAGAGAAAAAGAGAAAGAGGGAAAAGAAGAGGAAGAAGAAGAGGGTTTCTTCTCCAATCACCTGACGTTTCTACCATCGATTCATATTTCTTTTTCGATCTACGGTTATGGTACGGGTCTTTCTTTTGTCTCGGATGAGAAAAAGAGCCTAAATAAGCTTTAGGCAATGTTTTTATAGAAAACCATGGATTCTATTTTGATTTTCATAGTTTAATCCATGAGAATCGATGTAGGAAGGCTTAGATCATGTGGTATTTATTTTTCTATGATTTTTTGCATGTTTTTATGTTTTTCCAAATATATATATATATATATATATATATATATATATATATATATAGAGAGAGAGAGAGAGAGAGAGAGAGAAATATATATGGAGAAGCATATATACATATGCATATATATGTTTTTGCTTTGTATGGACACTTTGGACAGGTCTGAACAGTTTTGTACCATGCTTTTAGCGGGCATATCTGGACATATCTGGCCACCATGATGATGGGCAGATCTGGCAAGATTTGAGCCCCTGTCCATGTTGTCCATGCTGTCCATTCTGTCCATTCTTGATAAATCTGTCCCCTGAACAAGTGTATATATATAGACAAGTGGACACATGGCTGTGATTCTTAAAATTGAACCAGATCTATGGAAATAAAATTGTGCATATTCAGTAAAAATAAGAAAATTGGATTTTTGGGTGATTTTTGGTCTAGGACAGGACGGACAACTGTCCAATCTCAGCCTGAACAGTCGGTTGGGACAGTGTTGTCCAGTCCCAGACCACTGTCCAGATTTGGGCTGGACATCTGTTGAAGTGGAAAAAATTAAAATACACACATACGCTCACACACACACACACACAATATATATATATATATATATATATATAATACACTAGAATTACCTTCATTACGTGGAAAATCCTCACCAATCCAGGGTAAGTCACTAAATTTTCTTTAAGGAGTCTAAACATGGTGGGTTGTCCAAGGAGTAATAAACATGAGATTAATAAAAGTGTATAACTCTTTAGGTTTCTACTTTTCACACACATTGACCATGCTATCAAGGATCTCCATCCTGCTACTGGACCACATAAGCGTATGAAGATTATTTGGGTAATCAAGCTTTTTTTCTTTCGTTGTGACAGTGTGCCAGTAGTCGGCTGGGGTGGCACACTGTCACAACGAAAGAAAAAAAGAAAAAAGAAAAAAAGCTTGATTACCCAAATAACCTTCATACGCTTATGTGGTCCAGTAGCAGGATGGAGATCCTTGATAGCATGGTCAATGTGTGTGAAAAGTAGAAACCTAAAGAGTTATACACTTTTATTAATCTCATGTTTATTACTCCTTGGACAACCCACCATGTTTAGACTCCTTAAAGAAAATTTAGTGACTTACCCTGGATTGGTGAGGATTTTCCACGTAATGAAGGTAATTCTAGTGTATACTGTTGCTCACATGGGTAAGGAAAATCACTTATAGCACATGAACCTACATCCAGGTTTGTATTGAAATGACAATCTGTGTTAGTTTAGAGGTGCACATGGGGTAGTGTCCTGCATGTGAAGTGTCCTATGTTTGGATTTTACAGTTCATCCCAATCGTATAACTGGCTGACACAAACACAGACAAATGATTGTAACCGACCTTTATTTAGAAAAACGACCCCACGAATGTGGGACAAAAACCATACCTAACAAGAAATGTGAAGCATAAATAAAGGTCTTCCCAGTCATACCATCAGCCAACCTTACCGCATGAGTGAAAAGATCAAGTCCCTCTCTCTTCAACCATCTGAGGTTTTTGTCTACTGAACTGAAACCATATGCACATGCAAGTGGCTGTGTTGCTGCATCTACGACTGAATCAGTGTCAGTTTCTGTTGCGGACTCATTTGACCAAGTCTAGGAGCCATCTTGCCTTCCCAAGAATCCAGTTGTTATGAGAAAGTGAAGTGTAACGCCCCAAAATTTTTAACCTTAATTATAGTTCAAATATTGAAATTTTGAGACCAATTTTTAAGTAAATCAGATCTTATAATGCGGAAACGATTTTTAAAAACGGTTAAGACTTTGGACGAGATTACACTAAAGATAACAATCAAATCAAAATGTACGGAATATACACATTTCAAACCACGTACAATATAAGACTGAAATATGAAGAGTTTTAATTTAATTTCAAATTAGAGTATGAAAACAATACTTCAGTGTCTACATGATCAAGTACTTAAAATGAAAAGATCATGAATACCAAGATCGCAAGGTAAGAGTGGACCCTCGAGGATGTGTCTTGACTAGCCCTTCGCTCCAACTACTCATCATACCTTACTTACATTACCTGTCTCCCATAAAACGGGGTCAGACTCGCTAAAGTCTGGTAAATCAACCCAAAACTCAAACTTAAAGAAAACATATCAAGCATTTAAAGGTAAAGATATATTATTCATCTATCGTCAAGTGATAGACAAAGGAACAACGTCCTATGAGTAATTCATTTCAAGCATTCGAACATAAAACATTTAAAAGCATTTCATCACTTAATATTCTATTCAACACCTTAACTCACGTAATAAAGCATAATCTATATGCATTCAAGTCATACAAGTCATCGCATATATATATATAAAAGACATTCAGATCATTGCATCATTTTCATATGCATTCATAATTCTTATAAACAATAAGTCAAATCGCATTTGACCATTCCAACGTGAAACACGAGCACATACCTTATAAGTAATTTAGTTAGATATTCATGATACACATCAATCATGATACATATGTGTGATATATTTACTAAGACAATCATAATGCAATCATTTGCAATGAAACTATGTAGACATGATGTATCATTCACCTAATAAGTCAAAACTAGTCATTTGTAGGCATGATGTGTCATTCACCTATACGCTTACATAAGCGTCACAATCATAACCTCATATCAAGATCTAAAATCAACAAGGATCTGATTATCATATCTGAGTTCAATATATAATCATGCTATAATAGAAAAGCCAAATCTATAGATTCATAATTGACTATCTCAATCAACTCAAAAGATTATCACAATTCATCATAACATTTCATTTATTTATAATAAAGATTTACAAAATACACGTCGGATCACTTAGTCTGGGAAATGTACAACCTCACAAGGAGTTATCGCCCTAGACGGATGGTCTGCCTGGTCTTGGACAATGCACTTCCTCACAGGAATATACCGTCTTCACGGGCTACCCGCTCTTGAACAATGCACTTTCTCACAGAGACTTACCGCTCTAACCAGATTACCTGATCTGGTCATGCACACCCTCAGCGATAATCCTTTGAGAACAATTTCTCAATGGGTACCATATCCAGTGAAAACTATTATGATACATGCATCAATACAATTAACCACTCTTAGAGTCGATAGCTATCAACACGGGCATAAGCATGTATACAATCAAAGCATCACATCATACATCACTTCATATGGCATTAAAATTATAAAATCACACATTTAACCAATAAGGCTTCATAAACCAAAGTTCATTATTGAACTTAAACATTTATCGCATGCATTCATAATTTCATTTAACGTGGCATTTAAATCATATCATATATAAGCATATTATCCTACACATCATATCGCCACAAAGAACATTGCACTTCGTAAATTGAACATCGAAGGATGCGTAAACAAAACATGAGTTTTATGCATGCATACATGAAGATGCACATTCCATAATACGAAGCAACTAAACCTCAACATAGATAACTCCTACGTAGTTCGAGATTTGCACACACACTAAAGGTCATATGCATTTTTCAGCACATGAATCGATATATCACCTTAGATATAATTGTGTAAGGGTTGGTCAAAATCTCATTAACCATCCTACCGTACATCATACGCATATATTTTTCAAGCAAAAAAGATATACAAGTTCAAAACAATTTATTCCATTCACATGCTTTCTTCTATACAAGAACAAATGAGTCATATAACAAGACAATATATATAACATTCACAGTATGCATCGAACACGACTTATACATATTCATATTAGTTATATGTGCACCATGTATCAAATTCATACAAACACACAAAGCAACATAGCATGCACAAACCAAAGTAATGATGACACACATTGCATACATATTATACATTCATAAGTGCACAGACATTCAAACCCACACAATGGTGTACCTGCAACAAACACACTCCATATTCCGCTAACTACAATCATGACAAGCATGATCCCCGAACTACAATCACAAGAGTCCTAGATATCTACAACTAAGTGAAGTGTGTGAGCATAACTTGTATTTGCAATTCATTTAGATATTCAGTGCAACATCATGCTTACACAATTAGTGCCTAAACATGCTCTTTATAAGTTCAGTTAAGGTATCTTACCTTAATAATGTGAAGAACAATGCATCGAAACTCAAAAGACCGAGGAGTTTTGAAGTTCACAAAGACCGCTACCCAAACAATACAACGAACCCTTCATGTGCAATCGCAAATGCCAAAAACTCAAAAAATGTCAATTATAACAAGATTAGCCAAAAATAATAAATTACCTTATAAATCATTAACAAGAGCCAAATAACACACAAATACACTCCAATAATTTACAAATTCCATAAAAATTATATATAAATATAATACATATATAGTGATTTATAGCCCAAAATAGTTTTGTAAATGAAAATGATACCCTGATTGGCTTGAATGAACAAATGAATATGTAATAAATAAATAAATAAAATTCAAAGCTAGAAACACATTTCTAATTTGAAGATAAAAAAATGAGTTCTTTATTTATTAATAATCCTTAAAAATTATGGGTTTTACATGATGTCTGGTAGTCCCTTTCCCTAACTCCAATGACTGGGGACGCCGAATCTTTTGCCCGTGGGGTGGTTGTTAACAACCTGTCCATTAGAGTTTTGTATTGATCCATCATCTCCCTTAACAAAAACACAAGGGTGAATGAGTGCGTTAAGGGTAAATTAACTGACGACTCATTCTATATGCTATGGTCTTTTGACCAAATGAGCATCTTACCTGTGAAGGCGATCCCATTTTTATGTGTTTATAACATTGTGCATTTAGCACTGTTTGAGGTCGCACGACCGTCTCATCCGATCATCGCAGTACTAGCATGTAGTGCATGACTACAAGTACTCTAGGATGAAAGGGGTATAGTTCCTCAATAGGAGCCTCAACAAAAGTGTTTCACAAAGATGTAATGTTTCTCAAACTTTACTTTTGACATTCTTTATCTTTCAAAACAACCAACAACTTGTGTCAACATTTGGCATGAGATTTTCTAGAATCTCATCTGCTATCGTGGTATCTACATGCCTCGCATGGCTCGATACCGGTCTCGATAGACGGGATACAGGTTTCTCAACAGAACCCCCGCTAAGAAGTTTATTCAAGCCCCAATTCGGGGTTACCCGAGATATATCGAATAGACGAGCAGAGCCAGCCAATCACATCCTTCAAAATACTTCGATTTGGATAGTCTTTGATGTTTTTGTGCAGCTCCCTAAATTCTCAAGTCTACTTTGCAAGACTGCTTACTCGAAGAGTTAGGATCCTTGCGAGGTATCTCTCTCCTTAGACGAGGATGTATCGTTAAGCACCCGACTCAACTCTTGTCACAAGAGGGAGAGCGGTAAATGCCCCTTGCATCCTCTACGAGGATGCCCTTATAGCACATGCAATGAGCGAAAACCTGAGCGTCCTCTGTAATGGCAAGCCAATAACGAAACATTTGCAAAAGCAAGAGCCTAGGCGCAAAGCACGACGACAAAGTAAAGACATGACAGAAAGTAAAGGACAAGGATCGCAAAAACGCGTCTTTGAGTTAAATGTGTACTCGTATAAATATATATGCATATATATTTATTTATTTGTCCTTTTTAGTTAATTGAACTCAATTCAATTGTCCAAGTCCTCTGTGCAATCTTTCCCTACCTTGGAGAGTTGCGAGCTTGTTGGCATCTGCAGGTATAAGCGATTAACAGGTCGGGTCGCGGGACGCGAGCGGGATCCATCGTATGAGCTGCAAAAGCAAGACGTCAACTTGCAATCTCAATCAGAAAGGTAGAGACGACAGAGGCGTTGTCGTTGTCCTGACGTGAAAGAAGTAGAGACAGGGGCATCGTGCCCCTGCGAACCTGCTGAACGCGAAAGAAGCAAGGTTATGGGCCGCGAGCCCCTGCTGACCTGCTATCAGCAAACAACGGGGAGGCAAGGGGCTGCACCCCTGCCTAATGAAGGCAACGAGGGAGGCAGGGGCTTCGCCCTGCCTGTCGGAAGAGCAAAGAAGCAGAGGCCAAGCCCCTACCCGTTAGCACAAAGAAGGAGGCAAGAGGCTTCGCCCCTGCCTGACGCCAGAGAAGAGGGAGCAGAGAGGGGGCTCAACCCCTCCCCTGAACAACGGGGGTGCAGGGAGGGGCTCGACCCCTCCCCTGCCGAAAAAAGGGGAGCAGGGAGGGGCTTGACCCCCTCCCCTACCGTAACAGGGAGCAAGGAGGGGCTCGACCCCTCCCCTGCTGTTCGAGGTACCTAGGAACAGGGAGGAGGCTCGACCCTCCCTGTGGAAAATGGAAACAAAGGCAAGGAGCGTAGCCCCCTGCCTGTCAAAGGAGTAGCAGATCGAGAGCGAGGTAGGGGAAGGCACGGTAGGGCCACTGGCCTCCTACCAGCCTTCCGGCGAACGCAGAGAAAGAGGGAGAGAGAAGAAAAATAGAAGAAGAAAGAGGAAAAGGGCGCGTACTTGGAGGTCGCCGGAAGGAGGGTCGCCGGCGTGCGTGTGTCGTCGGAGGCTGCTGCTCGGCAAAAGCAAGGAGAGTGGGAGAGGCGGTGGGTTGTCGGGGAGTCTCCGACGAGAGAGAGAGACGAGAGAGCGAGAGGGGAAATGGGGGTTTCTCTTTGAAACCCCTCCCCTGCCTCGCTGTCTTTAGAAGGCGCGAGGGAGGCAGTGCCTCCGTTGGGTCCGGGTTCGGATCCGACCCGAATCCAAGTTTTTTTTTTGGGTTTTACATTTACGGACGAGATGGGCATTCGACTGCCGTTGGACTTTCAGATACCTTTGGTAGCAACTTGGTTTTCGGTATATGCTCGGATGGGTGGGCGTACTCCTTCACATATTCGAATGAATCGTCAGGCTACGCCAGAAGCGTCGGAAAGCGATGATCCTCTAGAGTTCCAGGTTGAGTGTGTTTTCTGTGGTGATTTGGGGCACACCCTAGATTCTTGTCTCCTCAAGGCGGAGCACGATAAGGCTTTTGCGGCTCAGGATTCTGCGGAGACTGCTATCCCATACCTGAATATGCTGGATTTACCTCTAGCGGTCCTAGAGCAGCCACTGCCCTCAGTGGTCCCCGTATCCCCAATACATGTTGATTCCCCGATAAACATTTCAGATTCGACTATGAGCGGCTCGGGCTCGCCAAAATACACGTCTTCGATGCCGCTTTATAGAGAAGAGACTCCCTACGATGAGCCACTCCCTTTCACCCCTCAGCGCAGGTTTAGGCGCACGGGTGATAAGAGGGAGTACCTTCGGCAATTCACTGACTGCCCATAGAGGGAGTTAGTGCTTGCCTAGTTTTGTCCAGTTTTTGTAAGAAAGTCTGTGAACTCTAGCACGGATAAGTCCTTTCTTTTTGGCTTATGCACCAGCATCATTGGAATTTTGTATTAGATACCCCTGTAATGACTTAAGAATTATAAAGTATTCTGTTTTTTCTATCAGGTTGGTGTATTCTGATTTATACCTTAAGGTTATTTTCAAGGATGGTGCGAAGTTCGAGTGAGGATTCGACCAACGACTGGCTAGAGCAAAGGGGATTCATAATGGATTCTCTTAACACGTTGGTCGCAGCGATTAGGAGTCAGGTCGCTGCCCAAGAGAGTGTGGTTCCTTCCACAGAGCAGAAGGCCACTTTCGAGAAATTTTTGAAGATGGACGCTCCAGTTTTCTCTGGCAAGGTTGACCCAGATGCGGCTAAGCATTGGGTTAAGGAGATTGAACGAGTTTTTCTGGTCCTCTCGGTCCCCGATGAGAGGAAGACCTTGTTTGGGTCCTTTAGGCTTAAGGATGAGGTGCGAGAATGGTGGGATACCACTCGGTAAGTACAGTTTTCAAGTACCGATGTGGTTCCTTGGAATGCCTTCAATAGCACGTTCTTCGAGAACTATTTTCCCCCTCATGCAAGAGAAAGAAAGAAGATGAGTTTTTAGAGCTGTGTCAGGGCAACCTACCTTTGGGTGAGTATATCGCTTTTAGCGATTAGAGTGTCATTGTCCCAACCTTTTTGGGGACGAACGTGAGCGGGCATAAAAGTTCAGCCGAGATTTGAAGGAAGGGCTCAGGCACGGGTCCTTACAAGTATGCCTACTACCCTCTCTGCGACTGTTGCAACAACCACTCTTCTCAGGGACGACTGGGAGTGTTCCAGGAGCGCTTCGACCAGAAAGCCACCCACGACAGATGGCGAGCAGAAGAAGGCCCCGCCTCGCGGCCAGGATCGACGATTGCTTTTACCCGTCAAGATCGAGGGAGGGAAGCAGCAAGGCCATCCAGCAAAGAGACCGTGGTACCGGAGTCGTCCTCCACCCCGGCAACCCTCCGGAGATACCTACCGTGTAGGGGGTTGCATGGCAGTCAGCCCTGTCCTCGTGACACAGGTGGCTGCTTATATTGTGGCAAGATAAGCCACTTTATTCGAGACTGCCACAAGAAAGCAGCGAACGACCTCAAGCGAGCTGGCGGTGCACCCCAGCATCCCCGCCAGCATACGCTACAGCTGACACAACAACCGCAGCAACAACAGACCAACAGTGTGAAGAAAGCACCAAGACAGGTGTATGCAGCTACGATCAAACAATTGACAAAAGAAGATCTCGTGCAAGGTACTTTTCTAATCGCGGACTAAGCAACTTTTGTTCTTTTTTATTGTGGTGCCACCCATACGTCTATTTTCGCAAGTTTTGCTGCATAATTGCAATTACATGTGTCGCGGTTGAACTCTGCCTTAGACGTGTACAACCCGATTGAGAAGAACACGTTGTGCGCCACCTACTTGCCAAAAGTAGATGTAGTCGTGGCGGATCGGCACTTACCTGCTTGTGCCATCTTACTTGAAATGACGGAATTTGACGTTATCCTAGGCATGGATTGGTTGCACAAATATCATGCTAAGGTCTTTTATCGCGAAGGCAAGATTGTGTTGTCCCCTCCAAGTTTTCCAAAGGTAGAATTTCGGATTCCCAGACTAGTGCGTGAGACCAAGATGATTTCAGCACGAAAGGCGCAAAATTTCTTGCGTAAGGGATGTGCCGCTTTCCTAGTCAGCGTTATCCAGTTAAATCGGCATCGACTCTCATTTGCGAGCTGGACGTGGTACGTGATTACCCGGATGTCTTTCCTCGGGAATTGTTAGGTCTCCCTCAGCCTAAAGAGGTGGAGTTTTGAATTGAATTATTATCCAATACCGCGCCCATCTCTAAAGCCCCATATTGTATGGCAACCGCAGAACTCAGAGAGCTCAAGAAACAACTACAAGAGCATTTGGATCAGGGGTTCATTCGCCCCAGTGTGTCACCTTGGGGAGCCCCTATCTTATTTGTTAAAAAGAAGGATGGATCTTTGAGATTGTGCATCAATTACCGGATGCTCAACCAAGCCACGATTAAGAATAAATACCCGCTACAGTGTATCGAGGATCTTTTTGATCAATTGCAGAAAGCCATGATCTTCTTTAAGATCGACCTTAGATCCAGATACCATCAGCTTTGGATCAAGGAGAGCGATATTTCTAAGACGGCTTTTCGAACCCGATACGAGCATTATGAGTTCACTGTTACGCCGTTTGGACTCACAAACGCCCCTGCAACTTTTATGGATCTTATGAATAGGGTGTTCAGGGCCTTCTTGGACGCTTTTGTGATCGTCTTTATTGACGACATCCTAGTATACTTAGAAAGTCGGGAGCATCATCAAGATCATTTGAGCATTGTCTTAGAGAACTCCGAAGAGAACACTTGTTCGCCAAGTTTTCTAAATGCGAGTTCTGGCTTAAAGAGATAATGTTTCTGGGCCACATCATTTCGAAAAAAGAAGTGTTTGTGGACCCTGCGAAGGTTGAGGCTGTGCTGAACTGACAACAACCAAGGAACGTGCGCGATATTCGTAGTTTTCTTGAATTAGCTGGATATTACCGAAGATTTATTCAGGACTTTTCCAAGATTGCGCTTCCTATGACGAAGTTGTTGAAAAAGGAGACCAAGTTTGTTTGGGATGATAGTTGCGAGGCCAGTTTTCAGTTATTAAAAGAACGTCTTACCACTGCTCCTACTCTAGCCTTGCCTTCTGGCCAAGACGGGTTCGTGACTTACACTGATGCCTCGGGATCGGGGCTTGGTGGTGTCATTATGCAAAATAGTAGGGTGATAGCTTATGCCTCTCGTCAGCTCAAGCCGCACGAGAGGAATTATCCAACGCACGATTTAGAGTTGGCCGTTATAGTTTTCGCATTAAAGATGTGGCGACACTATTTGTACGGAGTTCAGTTTGAGGCCTTCACCGACCACCAGAGTTTCAAATACCTTTTCTCCCAGAAGGAATTGAATATGCGTCAACGACGATGGCTCGAGTTCCTTAAAGAATACGATTTCACCCTCTCCTACCACCCAGGGAAGGCGAACGTTGTGGTCGATGCCCTCAATCGCAAATCGTCCGGGGCCTTGGTCAGCGTGTTAGTTGTCGAATGAAAGTTGATCGAGGATTTTGTCTTATGGAAACCTTCTGTTTCCTCAGCAGGCTCCATATGTTTGTTAAATCTTGTGGTTCGACCGGATATGTCCGTAAGGATTATTGCCGAATAGAAGAATGATCAACTCTACAAAGGGTTGAAGACAAGAGCGATACGTGATGATACTCCCTTCTGTTTGAGGGAAGATGGTAGTATTTGGTTTAGGAATCGCCTTTGGGTCCCTAATGACCCTGTTTTGAAGAATGAAATCTTGACCGAAGCGCATAGGTCCAAGTACACCATTCATCCTGGGGGTACCAAGATATTCAAGGATCTGCAACGGATTTATGTAATGAAATGGTGGTCTTCAACAAATGCACAAATAACTCACAAACAAGTGTCTATTGGAGACACTACAAGCATGACCCTTGAAAGGGTATAAAAGGAAGAACACTTGAAAAATAAATAATACTTTATTCATGAACAAAATGCTTAAGAAGCGTGGTAATTTACATTGAAGGGGTTCACCCCTATATATACAAAAAAGTGGGAGAGAGGAGAGCTCATTTTGAGCTCTCCAAAAGAGACGTTGGATTCCAACGTCTCTTAATATAGCTGTTGGACTACAGTCCAACAACATTTATTATTATAGTTGTTGGACTATAGTCCAACAACAATTATTATAGCTGTTGGACTACAGTCCAACACCTATTTGCACAATCAAGTTCCATCAAATATCTAGTTTTTATTGAACTAGATGCTAAAAAAGAAAATAAAGAAAAATAGAAAAAGAAAATAATAAAAGAAAATAATAAAAGAAAATATAATAATATTAAATAATATATATATATATATATATTACAGTTTACATTTTAACACTCCCCCTCAAACTTACGGTACAATGAGCGAAAGTTTGTCTAAGAGGAAGTGAAATCTGGGAGCAGCGAGAGGCTTGGTGAAGAAGTCTGCTAAGTGATATTCTGATGTAACATATGGCAGATCAATGGTTCCATGTAAGTATTCATCTCTGACATAGTGACAGTCCATCTCAATGTGTTTAGTGCGCTCATGGAATGTCCGGTTGCTTGCAATGTAGATCACACTTTTGTTGTCACAGCTCATCTTTGAAACTTGCGTTGCTTTAGCTCCCATATCCGCTAGCAATCGTCTGAGCCAAACAACCTCCATAGTGGTGGTTGCCATGGCTCTGTATTCAGCTTCGGTGGAGGAAAGAGAGACTTTCTGCTGCTTCTTGCACCTCCACGAAATTAAGGTTTCACCTAGAAACACACAAAGACCAGTAGTTGAGTGTCTATTATTGGAATCACCTCCCCAGTCAGCATCAGTATATGCAATTAAATTTAATGAAGATGAAGCAGACAAGAAGAGTCCTCGTGAAAGAGAGGATTTTAAGTATCTAATAATACACAAAATCGCTCCCATGTGCACGGAGGTGGGAGCATGCTGAAACTGACTGACTGTATGAACCGCATGAGTTATATCTGACCTAGTAATGAAAAGATAAGAAAGAGCTCCAACAAGCTGTCTATAAGGAGTAGGATCATCAAGAAGTTCTTCATCATCAATTTTCATTTTAACATTGACAACTTCTGGAGTGTCTACTTTCTTATCATCTGTAATTCCAGACCTGGAAACGATATCAAGAGCAAATTTAAATTGAGATATCAAATACCCCCGAGGGGAATAAGCAACTTCAATGCCTAAAAAATATCTTAATAAACCTAAGTCAGTCATTTCAAAGTGAGTTTTAAGAAGAGATTTGATATTTGCAACTCCCTGTTTGTCGCCTCCGGTGATGATCATATTGTCCACATAGAGAAGAAGAATAATGATGCCTGCATCAGATTTCTTAACAAACAAAGCAGTGTCAGTTAAACAAGGTTGAAAACCAATATCAAGCATAACATGACTAAATCGGTCATACCAGACTTTTGGAGCCTGTTCAAGACCATAAAGAGTTTTTTCTAGACGAAGAGCTTTATCCTTAGGGATACTAATACCAGGTGGGGCTTCCATGTATACTTCTTCAACGAGATTCTCATTCAGGAAAGCATTTTTGACATCTAATTGAAAGATAGGCCATGTTCTAATGGAGGCCAAGGCTATTAAAGTTCTAACAGTGGTCATACGGGCCAGACGAGCAAATGTTTCTTCATAATCGATGTAACGACCCCAACTCATCCCCTTTGAAAATGCGGAAATTTTTTTTTTTCTAAGACAGTGCGGAAAACTTCTCAGAGACCCGGATAGCCACAAACCACAAATCAACTTGCAATTAACATCCATAACTAACCATTACCTTTATTCATGAATTAAAAACAAATCTCAAAAATAAAGTGTATGTCTCAAGTAACCACTGATGACAATAAGCAAATAACAGAACACTAGACTGAAAAACCAAAATAAAGAGTCACTCTGTCCACAAAGAAGACTGTCAAAACTCGTTGTGACTCCTGCGCCCTCACAGTAGCTGTCGACTTCACTGATCACATGTTCCTGCGAAAAACCAATGAAGTAGGGTGTCAGAATCGAAATCCTGAGCACAGCTACTTCTTAATGAAACAAGTGAGATAAAGAGTCAAGATGAGATATCATGCAACAATTAATGGAAATACATAAAAGACAGTTTATAGCAATTGAGAATTTATTCGTGCAACAATCATAATTGCTAAGCATCCACAGACAGTAAAGCAGTAGCATCTACTAAAATTTCAGCATGCAACAAGAATTAAACATTCAACACCTACCATCATGTATTGATTAAGGGAATCATTAAAGTATGCATGATCTAATGCATAACAGGAAAATGCATGTCTTTTGTGCAATGCATGAATCATTTTATTATCTTCCATTAAGTCTTTTGTTTCCCTATGCATGCCCTATTAAATGCATACAACCTTAAGTTTCTCTTTTTAATTACCGTTGCCCGCGAATACACCAAACGGGTACAAACCCCGAGGTTAAGTTAGGTTCCCAGGGTAGCTTAGCACACAATTTATATTTTATTACTGGGTTCTAACTTAGCCCTCGACCGAATCACCTTCGGAACATTAGACCTCCACATCTAATGTCGGGGACACAAGGGACACCCCACGCCCACAAGTGTCACTTCCTTGGTACCAAAAACAACAGCTGTGTCAAACACACCACTCCCGGGTAAAGTGGCGGACTCTCCCTAAAACCGTGGCCAGGAGAAGGAACCTCAATATCGGGTTCAGAGGACCAAAATTACGCACACGGAGTTTTGTATCCTCACAGTCTCTCCAAGACCGGATTTCTAAGACCCCCATTCTCCAGATGGGTGATCCCAGAAGGTATATTACACTGTGCTTTATTATTTCTTTTATTTAAAATTTAATTTCTTAAGTTTTGCAACATCATATGCAAAAAGAAAGATAAAAGCTCGCATCTACCTCGCGAGAGCCATCACAGGACTCCGGCCTGTGGAAACATATAGAACAGTGCAATAAAGCTGAAATATTAATAAAGCATGATCTTTGCAATGCATTGAAATGAGTCAGGGAAAACATTTCCACAGCTCGGGTTTACCAAGCCCTCGATGATTCATTTTGATCACCGGAGCACTAATGCAAGAATCACAATCATATGAAATGTGTGCAGTGGTATCAACATGCTTGCAAGGTATAGTCATATATGTACCAAATTAATCCATTGATAATGAACATGAAATATGACATTCCCATATGCAAATTAAACTGCCCATGTTATACCCCTTTTTCCCCGTGCATATGCATGGTATGCAAGCATCTTTGTGTAATCATTACTACATATGCCTTTAACCAGGATTTGTATTGAGATGGGCAAAGAAGCATTTAAGTATTTATGTATATGTAACAACACACGTCATGTTAATCAATGTGTAAGCATGCTTCAACGGTCAGGTAAATCACCTCAACTTCTAACATAAAGAGAAATAAAACTGTAGGTACATAATTCATGCTCAAGATTTATCATGCATCAAAAGATTAGAATATTAACCTTACCAAGCACATAACCAGGGCATGTTTTCCGATGCTAACCACCTATGTTACTAACATGGCATGATTCCCAGCATAAGAGCGGTTTTGTAAATAACAGCACAGCCCAGCCGACCCTATCGGCTGGGTGTGACAGCATATACACAGGCCCAAAACAGGGGCTGTGTATGCTGTCCGGAAACGTATCAAAAAAAAGAAAGCCATATGCTAACATCCCTGTTTACATATATATGTATATACATACATATACATATATATATATGTATATATATATATGTATATATATATATATACAGACCTATATATATCTGTTTGTGAAAAGACTAAACCCAGCCCAGCCGACCCTGTCGGCTGGGTCTGACAGAATATTCACAGGCCCCATTTGGGCCTGTGTATGCTGTCAGGAAGCCCACCTATGCAGAAAAAATTTCTGCATAAAAAATATACAAAGTTTCTCTCAAAGCTAAGACCCAGGCCAGTACCCACTGACTGGGTCAACTGGACCTGCCCCAGCACTGCCAAAACCACTCACTCACCCAGCCAAGCACTTGGCTGGGCCAGCAGCTGGCAGTCAGCCGAGTGCCACTCGGCTGGCTGCCAGCCAGCCAACCTATCAGCCGAACCCAAAACAAAACAAGTTTCCAAAATTTATTATTTTTCAGCCATGCCCAGTCCAGCCGATCTTGCTGGCTGGGCTCAACAGCGTATACACAGGTCCAGCTTGGACCTGTGTATGCTGTCAAAAACGACAACAAAACAGATTTTGAAAACCGCTATTTAATTACTTCATATATATAATTTTTTTTTTAAAAGACACACCCAGCCCCAGTCGACCCTGTCGGCTGGGTCCAATAGCATGTACACAGGTCCAGTTTGGACCTTTGTATGCTGTCACAAGCAATAGCACAACTGATCACGGCAAAAACTGAATTTTTTCTGTTTTTAAAGAAGATACTCAGCCCAGCCCAGCCGACCCTGTCGGCTGGGTCCAAAAGCACGCACACAGGTCCAGTTTGGACCTATGTAGGCTGTCACAAACGACAGCAAAACAGAGCACACAGAAACATATTTTTTTTTCTTTGAAAGGAAGAATGAATACCCAGCCCAGCCGACCCTGTCGGCTGGGTCCAACAGCGGGTACACAGGTCCAGTTTGGACCTGTGTATGCTGTCAAAAACACCGATTTTGCGAAACTACCCACTAGCATATCATATATATATATATATATATATATTTCTGAAACAACAAAAATACAGCATATGCGAAACAGAATAACGGTGGAAATCGAGGGTCCACTGTTCCTCTATGGACTTCCATCAAAAGATACATGAAAAATCTAATCTTTACCCTATTTCTCAATCGTTTCAAGAAGGAGTACCCGTACCTTTTTGGAAAAAGAAAAGAATAGAGGCTATGGGGCGTGTGGCTGAGCTCCAATGCTTACAGCCTCCTCTTCTACCTCCTTCACTCCTCTTTGCTTTCTCCTCTTTCTCTCTCTCTCCTGTTTTTTTTCTCTCCAGCCAAAAGAAAAAGAAAGGGCTGCTGCCCCCCCCCCCTTCCTTCTCCTATTTGTAGCTGGAAACTCTTTAGAGAGTTTCCAGATTTGGTTCTCCCACATTAGGGAGTTACCAAAATTTCTTGGACTCCTCTCTAACAAAAATTTATTGTTGACTTATTGACCTACCTTACTTAAAAGGTATGGAAATCTCTAAACCCCTTTTTTAATTAGGGAAGAGGGCTAACCCTAAACCCTCTTAACTCCATTCCCGAAATTAATAAAAATCATTAATTTAATAAATACATTTTTTTGAATTTAATTATTAATAGGTATTCAAAAGTTCCCCAAATTGGTCATGTTGACCCTAGAGACTTTTTATATAATAACAACCCCAATTTAAAGCTCCCAGCTGAATATAAAGTCAAAAAAATGTTAAGCTTAGATTTTGGATCAGATCCGGATCCAAGATCCAAGATCCAAACCCATACTCATACAAGATTTGGATTAAGACTTATATCTATTCCAGATTTTTGTAGGACCTAACTAGGGCCCAAATCCATAAAAATTTGGATCCTATACCTTGGATTCAATCCGATCCAATTTCGGATCCGATCCAACAAACTGCTAAAATTTTAGAAAAACGTGAATTCTGGGCCAACCGGAACTCGGATTTGAAAAAGTAAAATACCATTGCACTCAGAATTTCGAGACGCATCCAATGATATATTACATGAATATCAAATTCCGAATTTCGCCCGAAAATAACCCGAACTTCGCTTGAATTTCGCTTGAATTTAAAGGTTGAATTTAAAACTCTATGCCACACATCGATTGGCTTGTCTAGACCCTGATGATGAGGCTTGGGTCAAACCCAAACTCTAAGACCTTGATCTAAACTCGAGCCTCAAACGATTTTCTTACCAGACTTAGCCAAATTTCAAAGTTTTCATGAAGTGACTAAGGTCTGAAAACAGGAGATCTTACATCCCTACCCCCTTAAAAGAATTTCGTCCTCGAAATTAGAACGTACCAAATAAAAGAGGATAGTGTTGACGCATATCCGCCTCAGGCTCCCACGTGCATTCATCTAGCCCATGATGTTGCCATCGCACCTTTACGAACGGAATCGTCCTACTACGCAGTACCCTTTCCTGGCGTTCCACAATCTCTATCGGCTTCTCGTCCGTTGTTAAGTCAGGTTGTACCTCGATCGCCTCATAGTGAATTACGTGTGAGGGGTCAGGCACGTACTTTCTCAACATCGAGACATGAAAAACATCGTGAATCTGCGAAAACTGAGGAGGAAGGGCTACTCGATACGCAGTCTCTCCGACACGTCCAAGGACTTCGAAGGGTCCCACATACCTAGGACTCAACTTTCCTTTCTTTTCAAACCGGAAGACACTTTTCGTAGGCGAGATTCGAACAAACACGTGATCGCCTATCTCAAAACGGAGCTCTCTACGCCGCTGATCGGCATAACTCTTTTGCCTACTTTGAGCTGTAATCAACCTTTGTCGAATTAAACGCACCTGATCCGCATAGTGTTGGACGATTTCTGGAGACTCTACTGCTCTTACTCCAACCTCATCCCAACAAACCGGAGATCTACACGGTCGGCCATACAGTGCTTCATACGGGGCCATACCAATACTAGCATGAAAGCTATTGTTATAAGAAAACTCTGCAAGCTTCACATGTTTGTCCCAATCACCGGCCCAATCCAAAGCGCACGCTCTCAACATGTCCTCGAGCGTTTGAATCGTGCGTTCTGACTGCCCGTCTGTCTGCGGATGGAAAGCAGTACTAAACTTCAAGGTAGTGCCAAGGGCTTTCTGAAGCTGTCGCCAAAATCGAGATGTGAACCTCGGATCCCGATCTGACACTATCGAACGAGGCACTCCGTGAAGCCTAACAATCTCTTCTACGTAGAGATCGGCCAAGCTTTACAAGCTTTGACTAATCCTAATCGGAAGAAAATGAGCACTCTTCGTCAAACGATCCACAATCACCCATATGGCATCTCGTTGTCGTCGGGTCTTAGGCAGCCCTACGATGAAGTCCATCGAGATATCATCCCACTTCCACTCTGGAATCTCAAGAGGATGCAAAAGTCCACCTGGTCTCTGGTGTTCAATCTTCACTTGTTGGCAAGTAAGACACCGAGATACGAACTCCGCGATGTCCCGTTTCATCCCATTCCACCAATAAGTCCTCTGAAGATCTTTGAACATCTTGGTGGAACCAGGGTGAACGGAATACTTCGACCTGTGAGCTTCACTCATCAACTCTTCCCGTAACGCCTTTGGAACCCACCATCGGTCCCCGAACATAATGGTCCAGCTCTCCTCCCGGCGAAACTGCGCTTCTGGCTTCTGAGCACTTTCGCACAACTTTTCAAAGTCCGGATCTTCTGATTGGAGTTCCTCGATTCGATCTATGATCTCTGGTCGTGCCTGCATCCCGGCACAAAGGATGCGTTCAGAGTCATCAGAAAAAGGTTGCCATCGTACGAACTCCTCGACCAGATTCCAACCGTGTCCAATCAAGCTAGCTGCTGTGACTGACGCCTTTCTACTAAGTGCATCAGCCACCACATTCGCCTTACCCGGATGGTAAGCGATGGAGAAGTCATAATCCTTTAGGAATTCCAACCACCTACGTTGCCTCAAATTCAAGTCCCTCTGGGTGAAGATATATTTGAGGCTCTTGTGGTCGGACATGACCTCAAACGTTTCCCCATAAAGGTAGTGGCGCCAAATCTTCAGCGCGTAAACTACTGCCGCTAACTCCAAGTCATGCGTGGGATAATTCTTCTCATGCACCTTTAGCTGTCGGGAAGCGTATGCTATGACCTTCCCATGCTGCATAAGAACGCAACCCAGTCCCGTCCCCGACGCATCACTGTATACCACAAAACCACCTGTCCCGGAAGGCAATGTCAAAACCGGCGCTGTGGTCAACCTCTTCTTTAACTCTTGAAAACTGTCTTCGCAGCGAGAGGACCACTCGAACTTCACTCCTTTCTGCAACAACCGAGTCATCGGAGCAGCTATACGCGAGAAATCTTGAATGAATCGACGATAATAACCTGCCAATCCCAAGAAACTCCTAATGTCTGTCACCGTCTTCGGTTGTTCCCATGACAAAACGGCTTCCACCTTGGCTGGATCAACCTCTACCCCTCTCTCGGATATCACGTGACCAAGAAACATCACCCTATCGATCCAAAACTCACACTTTGAGAATTTAGCATAAAGCTGATGTTCTCTCAGTGTCTGCAGCACGAGTCGCAAATGCTCTCGGTGATCTTCCACACTCTCCGAATATATCAAGATGTCATCTATGAACACGATGACAAAAGAATCCAGCCACAACTTGAAAACCCGGTTCATCAGATCCATAAATGCCGCAGGGGCATTTGTAAGTCCAAATGACATCACTAGAAATTCATAATGCCCATATCTGGACCTGAACGCTGTCTTAGGAATATCTTCGGTTTTAATCCTCAGCTGATGATATCCTGAACGAAGATCGATTTTCGAGAACACCTTGGCCCTTCTCAACTGATCAAACAAATCATCGATCCTAGGCAAAGGGTATTTGTTCTTCACCGTTACTTGATTCAACATGCGGTAGTCAATACAAAGTCGCATTGAACCATCCTTCTTCTTAACAAAGAGGACTGGGGCACCCCAAGGGGATACACTCGGTCTAATAAATCCTTTGTCAAGAAGCTCCTGCAACTGCTTTTTCAGTTCCCCTAACTCAGCAGGTGCCATGCGATACGGAGCGCGAGAAACTTGTGTTGTACCAGGCACTAGCTCGATCGAGAACTCAATTTCTCGATGCGGAGGCAATCCCGGCAAATCTTCGGGAAAAACATCCGGGAATTCGCGGACAACGTCTAACTGCTCCAAGGACGGCGCCTGACTGTCTTGAGCAGAAACATTGGCCAAGAATACCATGCAACCCTTCTTATGGTACTTGGAGACCTTCAAAGCTGACATGATCTTCACCCCATCGGTCGGTCTCGTTGAATGGCACAACAATGTAGACAATCTGGGGTGCTCCAAGATTATCTTCTTGCCCCTACACTGGAGGGTCGCATTATGCTTGGACAACCAGTCCATGCCCAAGATGACATCATAGAATGTCATATCCAAAATGACCAAATCGGCCGACAACTCATGGCCTTCTATCACCACGCATACAGACGGAAAATACTTCCCGCAGGAAGAGGATGCACCCATAGGTGACATCACATCCAGAGCCCTTTCGAGGCTAGATGGAACCACATCAAGCAACTTTGCAAACGAAGAGGAAATAAAACTGTGTGTAGCACCCGAATCAAACATAACACGTGCAAAGTGTTCGGCGACTAAGAATATACCTTCGATCAGATCAGCCTGATCATCCTGGGAGGTTGCTGTCGCTGCGTAGACCCGTCCATTGGTCTTGCGCTGACCCTGCTGCTGTTGAGGCCTCTGCTGCTGTGGTTGTTGCGGCTGTCCACCCGGAACCGCAGACTTGTTCGGACAGAAGGGGGCAATGTGCCCTGGCTGCTGGCACTGGTAGCATACCCCCTTAAACGATGGGCAAAAACCTAATGGATGATTCTTGCTGCATCTGCGACATGCCGGTTGGGCCTTTCCCTGTTGTCTCCGCGGCTGAGGTTGGCCCTGTTGCGCGCCCTGCTGTCGCCCGTCCCAGGTCCGCTGCTTTTTCCCGTTCTGCACTCCCCCTCCTGTTGGAGGATTCTTCCTAGTCCCGCCTGAAGAACCTCCTCCGCTGCCACTCTTCTTCTGAAAACCACCCTTGGATCGTTCCCAGTCCTCGGTCAGTACGGTGGCCGACTCGATCGCCTCGGCCAGGGTAGAAGGACGACCCCCGAGCACACGAGTCCGTAACCCGTCTTTCAGTCCACGCACGAATCTAGCCGCCCTTGCCTTCTCATTCTTGAAGAGGTTTGGGCTATACTTCTCAAGACTCCGGAACTTAGTAGTGTATTCCACGAGACTTTTTCATACTCTTGGGCATATCCTTTTGCTACTAAACGGGCCTTATATCTTTCCAGGGTCTCATCACTTTTGGTTTTGACTTTATATACAAACCTACAACCTATAGGTTTCTTACCCGGAGGAATATCTTGTATCGTCCAAGTATTGGCCTTTTCTAGTGCATCCAATTCTATTTTCATGGCTTCTATCCATTCTATATGATTTTTTGCTTGAGAATAGGATGATGGTTCAACATATGATTGTATTAATGTAATGGCGGCCCTATACGTGGGTGAAAAAGATTCATAAGACACAATTTTTTCTGGAGGTTAAGAGATTCTAGACGTTCTTCTAGGTGAGACTTCAGAGTATTTTTGTAATGCACATGGAAGATTTTGCTCTCTACGTCTTGAATATTGTAGACTAACATCCCTATGGATTTGCTCTTCATTATCATCATTTTCAACAACAATAGGACTTTGATCATTGTCAAGGTCACATCTAACATCACATTCATTGGATTTTGAAGTTGGATAAATTAAAAACGAGTATTCAGTGACATCCTTGGATTTTTCAAATTCAAAGAAGCTTTCTTTTTCCAAAAAAGATACATTTCTTGACACATATAATTTGTCATTTTGAAAATCGAAACACCTGTAGCCTTTTTTATTATCAGCATATCCTAAAAAGGCACATGGGATTGCACGAGGAGAGAGTTTGTCATTTCTGTTAGTGAAAACAAAACATTTACATCCAAAGACTCTTAATCTAGAATAATCTGGAGTTAAGTTAACAAGCTTTTTTATTGGAGTTGTATTCTTTAATGAGGAAGATGGCATCCTATTAATGAGGTAGGTGGCAGTTAGGACCGCTTCAGCCCAAAAACTTTTTGAAACTTGATTTGCAATTAGCAATGTCCTAGTAGTTTCCATAATGTGCCGATGTTTGCGTTTGGCTAGGCCATTCTGTTGTGGAGTGTGTGGACATGATCTTTGATGTGTAATACCATGTAAATTGAGATAGTCTTTGAATTCGTTGGACATAAATTCTCCCCCTGAATCAGTGCGAAAAATAGAAATATCATTTTGAAACTTATTTTTAACCATTTTATGAAATATTTGGAAGTTAGCAAAGACATCAGATTTATGTTTAAGAAAATAAATCCAAGTATGTCTAGAAAAGTCATCAACAAAAATGACATAATATGTATAACCATCTTTGGAAATAACTGGTGCGGGGCCCAAACATCCGAATGTATTAACTCAAGTGGTCGTGAGGAAACAAAAGTTCTACTAAGAAATGGTAACCTTTTCATTTTGCCAAGAATGCAGTCTTTACAAGAAAAATTTTCAGAATTACAAAATTTTTCCAAACTTGGAAAATATTGAATTTTAGACATATGAGGATGGCCAAGCCTTTTGTGCCATAAATCCAATTCTAATTTCTGAATATTATAACAAAATGCATTCTTGGGTAATTCCAAAAAGTCCATGTAATAAAGTCCTTCTCTATGGCCTTCCCCAATCAGCTTCCCTGACTGACGATCCTGTACCCAACAACCATGAGAAGAAAAGGAGATATTACATCCATAATCAGATATTTGCAAGACAGATAAGAGATTCAAATTAAGTTTAGGGATATATCTAACTTCTGAGATAAAAAATCTTTTGGATTTTTGAAAATTTTCAAAACATCCTATTCCTTTTACTTCGAGAGATGTGCCATCGGCTGTAAAAACCTTTGACACACTTGAGTTATTTTTAAGACATTCGAATAGACTATTAACATTTGGGGTCATATGAAAAGAAGCACCAGAATCTAAAAGCCAAGGAAAGTTACCTGGACCGGAGAAAGATGCAACTGCCGCTCCAGTTGAGGCTTCGGTTGAGGAGGATACCCCTTTAAGAAGAGGTTGAAGGATTTCCATCAGTTGAGCCATAGACACAGGTGCATCTTGGTCTTTTGACTCAGATTCAACAAATGCAACTCTTTTTTCTTCTCTTCTTTTTAACTTTGGACATTGAGGCCTATAGTGCCCCGGTTCATGACAATGATGACAAATAACTTTTCTTTTATCAAAGTCGCTGTTTTGCCTTCCAAAATGAGGCGGCTTGTAAGTACGAGTATGATTCCCCGGTCTAGATACAGCTAAAACGGAGTCATCATCAACTTTTGGAGTACTTTTTCTAAGTCTATTTTCCTCCATAGTGAGCTCTTCTATAGTATCAACAATAGAAGGAATTTTTCCACGATGTAAAAGGGCCGATTTGGTGGATTCAAACTCCGGCCTTAGACCATTCACAAATTGATAGAAATGTTCCATATCGAGTTGCTTTTGGCGAAGCTCGATGTCTTCGGCACAATGCCATTTGGGCTCAAGAAGAGCCAACTCTTACCAAAGTTCGGACAACTCATTATAATATTCTCGAATAGTTTTATCTTTTTGAGTCATTGTCCGAACTTTATCTTGTAAATTGCATACATGTGCAATATCTTTAAGGGAATACATGTCTTTGAGGTATTCCCAAGCCTTATCGGCATGCTCAAACTTAGCTAGACTAGAGCATTTTTTAATGTCTATGCTATTGATGAGCCATGACATATTTTTTGCATGCCCTATCCTCTATTCTTTCCATTTCTTTTCATAAGTGGCTAACGCCTTACTCTTCTCTTCTTCCGTTAGAGGAACCTTTTTATCACCCTCTTTCTTGGTAAGAGATAGTTTAGGTTCCAAATCGGAATCATCCACTATACCCCATAAACCTTTTCCCCAAATGTGGTGCTTCATAATCGAAGCCCACATTACATAGTTAGTATCATTTAGCTTCATAGGAATGATGGTGATCTTATTATTGTCATCCATCTTTTACAAGGGTAAGAGAGGAATAAATAGGAGGAGAGAGAGAGAAAAATAAAAAGAAAAGAAAAAGAGTAGACAAAAGAATAAGAGAGGATACAAAACCAAAATTTTTTGTAGCACAAGTTCGCCTTTCTTCAAACAAATCTTTTTGAGCCAAGAACAAGGTGATGAAACACCTTTTGTAAATGTGGCACGGAAATCGAGGCGGAAGCACTTCAAGATCTAAGGATTTCGTAGCTTTGATACCATGTAATGAAATGGTGGTCTTCAACAAATGCACAAATAACTCACAAACAAGTGTCTATTGGAGACACTACAAGCATGACCCTTGAAAGGGTATAAAAGGAAGAACACTTGAAAAATAAATAATACTTTATTCATGAACAAAATGCTTAAGAAGCATGGTAATTTACATTGAAGGGGTTCACCCCTATATATACAAAAAAGTGGGAGAGAGGAGAGCTCATTTTGAGCTCTCCAAAAGAGACGTTGGATTCCAACGTCTCTTAATATAGTTGTTGGACTACAGTCCAACAACATTTTTTTTTCATTTTATTTATAAATTCTGACCATACAAATGTGATTTATGTACTTGATTTTATGAGATCAGTTCTTGAAGCATTGGACACATGGGTGAGTTTTTATAAGGTTTGAAAGATCAACTGTCCAAAATTTTTATAAACTTTTGAAGCTCAAAATATCTTTCTTCATAAAAAAACACATGATTCAGGTGTGGATTCCTCGTAAATCGACCATGTCCAACACATTTAAGGGGTCAAAATTGCGAAAAAAACGTTGAAAGGGCAGAAAAACCCATATAGCACATATCATTTAGCACCTAACATGTGAGCAACTATATATATATATATATATATATATATATATATATATATATATATATATATATATATATATATACATAAGAGAGAGCCAACAGGAACTTGACTGGATCAAATATCTAGTTTTTATTGAACTAGATGCTAAAAAAGAAAATAAAGAAAAATAGAAAAAAAAATAATAAAAGAAAATATAATAATATTAAATAATATATATATTACAGTTTACATTTTAACAATTTACTGGTGGAGCGGCATGAAGCGTGATGTGGCTGAGTATATTTCGAGATGTTTGACTTGCCAGAAGGTCAAGATTGAGCACCAACGACCAAGTGAAGTCATGCAGCAGATAGAGATTCCGCTATGGAAATGAGAGGATATTACTATGGATTTCATTGTTGGTTTGCCTAAGACAAGGAGAAAGCACGACGTGATTTGGGTGATCGTCGATCGACTCACCAAATCGGTGCATTTTTTGCCTTTTCGTCTCGGTCAGTCGCTGGACAGCCTGGCAGATTTATATATCCGAGAGATCGTGAGATTGCACGGTGTGCCAACCTCTATTGTATCTGATCGTGATTCAAGGTTCACCTCGAGGTTTTGGGGATAACTTCAGCAAGCATTGGGCACCAAGCTAAATTTTAGCACTGCCTTCCATCCTCAGACTGATGGACAGTCTGAGCGCACTATCCAGACTCTAGAAGACATGTTGCAAGCCTGCATGATAGACTGAAAAGGGGAATGGGATTCCCATATCAGTTTAGCAGATTTCGCGTAAAACAATAACTATTATGCTAGTATCGGCATGGCCACTTACGAAGCCTTGTATGGGAGGTTGTGTCGATTACCGATATATTGGGATAAGGTAGGCGAGAGAAAGCTTGAGTCACCAATCGTGCTTCAGCATTATACACAGCAGGTGCAAATGATTCAAGAACGACTGCGTATGGCACAGAATCGGCAGAAGAGTTACGCAGATCGTCGCCGCCGCGAGCTTCCTTTCGCAGTCGGAGATATGGTGTTTATTAAGGTTTCACCGATGAAGAGCATGTTTCGATTCGAGAAAAAGGGAAAGTTGAGTCTCAGATACATTGGGTCATTTTAAATCTTAGATCGGATTGACGAGGCAGCTTATCGTGTGGCGTTACCCCCTCAGTACGCCCAGATTCACAACATTTTTCATGTATCCATGTTGAAAAAATACGCTCCCGACCCATCCCACATCATTTGTTTCGACGACGTGGATATCCGTAATGACCTGACAGTCGAGGAGCAACCAATAGAGATTGTTGATTGTCACGATCGAGTCACGAGATCGAGGACAATACCTTTTGTAAAGGTTCAATGGAAGCATCATGGCATCAACGAATGTACTTGGGAGCCTGAGGATGTTGTTAGAAAGAAATACCCTCACTTGTATTCTGAACTTCGATTGCAATGAAAATTTTGCGGATGAAGTTTCTTTGAGGGAAGGATGTAAGTCCACTTAAAAAAAAAACGCGTCGGTCACATGTCATTGTCGGTCTGATTAAGTTGGACCCGGATCCGAGCTTGAGCCAAACCCGGATCCAAGCCCGATTCGGACCCGGCTTCTCGAAAGATCAAGAAGCCTGCATCTTTAAAAGACGTAGGCCTTTTGGCGAAGGGAAAAATCCCTCACCCCTTTCTCTCTCCTCACCGCCTCCCAGCGCCTCTCGCCCTTCAAGTAAACGCCGGCGACCGAAGCCGCTGACCACCTCCCTTCGAGCACCATGACCTCCCTCTTCTCTGATGCGACCGACGACCTCCGGCGATCGCGCTGACGGCCTCCCGTCTCCTTCTGTGCTGTTGTCGCCCCCTCTGATCGCCACCCTTTTTCCTCTGCATTTTCCGGTGAAACCGGAGCCATCACTGTTGTCCTCCTCCTAAGGTAACCCCCCCCCCCCCCTCTCTCTTCTCGTTTTTGTCGGCATGGGGTGAAGCCCCTGCCTGTGTTCTTCTCCAGCCAGCAGGGAGCTCCGCCCCCTGTCATGGTTTCCTTCGTCAGGCAAGGCGGGGCAGAGCCCCCTACCTGTCTTCTTTTTCCTTGGCCGACAGGGGGCTTCTCCCCTGTCGTTGGTTTCGCTTGACCGACGGGGGTGAGTTCCACTCACCCCCCTGCCTATCTCTTTCTTGGGTGGGCACTGTGGGAAGGGCTGGGACCCTCCCGGTCGCCCTATCCTTGCAAGGGAAGGGCAAAGCCTTCCCTGTTTTCCCTTGTTACAGGGAAGGGAGGGTCGATCCCCTCCCTATTTTCTGCCCAAGGTGGAAGGGGGATAGAGCCCCCCTTCCCCTTCTTTCTTTACTGTGTTTGGTTTTGCTGGGCAGGCAGGGGTCAACCCCTGTCTCTGCTTTCCTTGAGGATCGAGGCAGAGCCCCCGACTCAGTACCCTTCTGCTGGGATTGGGCGGGCGAGCGGCTGGGCCTTAGCCCTTTTCTGTCATTTGGGCAGGCAGAGTGCAGCCTCCATTTCTATTTCGCAACCTCCTACCAGCAAGGCTCTGACAGGGGGAGCCTTTGTTGTTCCAGCAGGCAAGGAACACCAGGCTCCCTGCCTTGTTGCCTCTGTTGATGTTTTCTGCAGGGAGCTAGATATTGCGGTTTTAGAGAACCGTGAGGATACTAAAACTTTGTGTGCGTTGTTGTTGCCCCTGAACCCGATATTAAGGTTCTAATCCTGGTCACCGTTTTAGGGAGAGTCTGTCACTTTGCCTAGGGATGTGTGTAGACACAAATGTTGTTTTGGTATACCAAGAAAAGTGATATTATGGTTGTTGATTTTCATAGTTTCTCGACATTGGTTGTTGATTTTTAATGTTTCGATAGATGGTGTTGATTCTTGATATCGGTCGAGGGCTAAGTTTGAAACCTAGTAATAAAATAAAACTTGTATGCTAAGTTACCCTGTGAACCCTACTTGACTTCGGAAACTTTTACCCGTTTGGAGTATCCGCGGGCAGCGGTAATTAAAAAGAACTTAAATTGTGTGCATTTAATAGGGGCATGCATATGAAAAGAAAGTTTTAATGAAAGATAATAATTTATTCATGCATTGCATGAAAACCATGCATATTCCTGTTATGCATTAGATCATGAATATTTACTTGTTCCCTGAATGATGATATATTGGTGAATGCATAATGTTATTCCTTAATGCATGTTGAATGCCTTTAATGCTTAAATTGTGATCCATGTTGATTATTAAATTGTTCTCTCACGCTTAATAAATAAAGTTTGGATTGGTTTGATATGAAAGATGAGTATAAGATCCCTTGTGGTGGTGGTTGTGTTTAACTGTAAAGGCCCCGAAGTCTCTGAGATTGTTTTCGCACTTGTTTAAAAAAAAAAGTTGTCACTTTTTCATGGGTATGAGTTGGGGTCGTTACAGTTGCTTTCACTAGTAGGAACCTTCATTCTTAGAAAAAGAACTTCGGATGGGGTCAAGATATCTTCACCCATAGCACTGGTCCCCCAAAGAGAACATCACATTCATTAGGAAACTTAAGTCCTCTCAACCTAAATTTATCATCTTTAAACTTCTACAAAACATAAAACATGTATATACAACAAATCAGCCCAAAATTCAAGACTTTTCTATACAAAAAAAATATGTTTCAAGTTAATCTTTGCAAACTCAACCCAAAATTCAGCCAATGCAATATATGTATGTCGGATGTGGTCCCAACCCAATTTATTTAGAAAGGTACGTCCACTCTTTCCAATCATTTTTCACATTATCCCAGTGGTTCTTTGACATGTAAGTAAGACGAGTTGATTAAGCAATTTTTTTTCATGGTCACCCAAGCCGCCTTAGTCAAGTGTGTTCCTGGTCTATTGCCCTTATGAACCTCTTCTAGACAGATTTCAACGAAAACTCTGCGTGTGCGGTCATCCCAATATGCCTTTTTCATAGGCAGTGGTTCTTGATTATTCTCGTTGTCCATAGCCTAATACACCGATTAAATATTGACAATAAGGTAGCAACAAGTTTCAAGAATTCAAGTGCCACATAATTAGTATAAAAAAATAGACTAAGAATCTCTGTATCAAAATGCAACTAACTAACAATAATAAACTTGACATCTCCTAGACCAAACAAGGCTGAATTTAAATTCTCATTATAGCAAGTGAACCTTTTCCTTGCTCATTACACTTTAATGGAAAAACTAATAGCTGTAGCGAAAGAAAAACACAAATGATACTTAGTTTCATGATCAGAACAATGAAAAGAGAAACTAAATTTAAATTAAAATCATATTCAAGATATTGCCAGACTAGTTGAAAATTCGTGTCTACAAATACCAACGCTTAGGGTTGACCATGCTAAGTTCAAAAATTAAATGTTAGTGATGTTACCCATTGACCTAATGGCTAAATATGTGGCTTTTTTTCTCTAAATATTGAGCCAAACTTGATTACAATTGACCAATTTATGCTTTAAAAGGGTAAAAAAGAAGTTTTGGTTTCACAGAACAGTACTAACCAATGTTAAATCAAACAGAATCGGCCACTTTTGGTTTCACAAACTCATACCTAGTGTAACTGTATCAGGCCGATTAGGCCTGATTCACATTGAATCAACTTAGATAAATTTTTTCTTTCTACTTTTTTTAATTTAAAAAATATATTTAGATATATTCAAAACAATTAGCTTCAATTCCACACAGACAGATTCATGCTTTTTTTGAAAAATCGATTGTATTAAAAAACCGATTATGAACAGATCAACAAGGACAAAAACAAAACCAAGAAAATTACCGGGTACCAAGGAATTCAAAAACAAAGCTACCAAAAGAGCACACAATATTCAATAAAAACAAAAATAAAAAATGAGCATGGTGACCAGACTGTAAAATCTCTGAAACAGAACGATGGTTCAGCAACAGAAGTGGCAGATAGTATATAGACCATTCCATAGAATCCATACATATTCTACAACACAAAAATGAGATCTAAAAAGAAAAACATGGACATAGATCAAAACCCCCTAACAAAATAAAAACCCCAAACAAAGAAAAACTCCCAAACAAATAAAAACCTAGATCAAAACGAAACATCTTCACCTAAAAAAAACCCAAAACAAAATCAAGAAAAACCCCTAACCATCAAGATAGAGAGAGAGAGAGAATATGAAATTCACCCTGCCGTCGATGGTAAGTGTCGAGAAGGCGACGATGGTGTTCACACAGGAAAAACGATGGTGGGGATGCAGTCGATGGTGTTCACACAAGCAAGACACGAGAAGCATCCATGAAAGTAACCCTAATGCTACATTTTTATATGTGGCATATGGGTAATTAACAGGAATGAGCTTGGACAGCAATGTCCAAGGTCGTCATTACCGCTCCATCCCAACGATGAAAAAACTGCCATCCTGCTCCTTCCTACGGGAAGGAGCTTTTATATCCTTCCTCAAATCTCATTCCTGAATCACTTTTATAGATGGGAAGGAGTTTTATTTAAGGCTTCCAAACACCTTCCCATCTAGAAAACGTGGGGCTCACGTCTTGGAAGACCTTTCTGAGTCTAGGACGGGATGCCAAACGTGACATAAGGCTTCTAATGGTAAATTAAACAGTCACTGCAAGAATAGTGAGGTTGCTATTAAGAATAGGCCTTGACAACAATAAGGGCATGTTTGGTTCAGCCAAATGAGATTGCCTCATTTTTTCTTGGCCAACCAAACATGAGAACATGGGGCATGTGATTTGAAATCACTCCAGCCCATGAGATTTCGAATCTCATGGACCTGGGTATGTGATTTACATCTCACAGGCACCTACTCTGCAAAAAGGTGAACGTTGGGGTAAAACCCCAATCTTCTTCTTTGCCTTGTACAAACTGTGGGTTGGGGGCAAAGCATCAGCCCACCACTCCACCTGCATCAAGCAAACCGGAGAAATACCATAAAAGAACAAAGTTGGTTGCCGGAGTTCAGGTATTATTTTATTTTGTGAGGGTTGGGGTTGCTGCAATCGCCAGGAAGCGCTGAAGCAGGTGGAGGGTATGCTGGAAGCGAGCTCCACTACTATTCATTCAATCCAGACAGGAGGAGCACGCTGGAGGCATGAGTCTCTGTTTCAACCTGTCCCTTTTTTTTGGTTGGGGTTGCTGCAGCCACTGGGAAGGAATTGAGGCAGGTGGAGCTTGCTTCCACCTGCCCAAGGTGCTCTTCGGTGAGCTTCATGCCCTCCATTTGACCTAGACAGGAGCAAGCCCCTGTCTCAGACTCTTTTTTTGGGAGGAGGTCTCTGCAATCACCTTCTTAGGGTTGAACCGAGGTGGAGCTCGCCGGAGGGGCTCCTCCAATGACCCCCTATTTTATTTTATGTGTATTTTTTGAGAGCTAAATCTCATGCAAATAATTTCCTTTCTGCACACTAAACAAACATGAGCATTATAATCACATAGGATTCCAAATCACATGTTTTTGAATCTTGTGATTGTTTTTCATTTTTGTAAAACACAACCAAACATACCCTAAATCTAGAAGCAGGTTCCTGGCGACCGGTTATACCGAGTTTTTCTACAATAGTAGTACACCCAATACTGACATAGCAACAATCGATATCTTGAATCAAATCAAATTATTAGCATCTATTCCAAACGTGTATACATTTTTAACAAATCCTGATAAGGTCACCTGCTTATCTTAAGAGCACTAAGAAACAGATGTTCCAACTTTGCTTCCTTGCTCCGGCGACCAAGCTCTGACATTCCACCAAGTTCTTCCAGCTCTTTCACCTCTGCATTTATATGTTAAACATTTGGAACTAAGATATGAACATAACAAGGAATAGAAAGGGAAAAGATTACCAGGTGGGAGGCGCCTAAAATTTTCAATATCTGATGAGTTCTGAACTTCTTCCTCTTCTTCTGCCCTGACACACATTGCTTGCCAGTGCAAGCTTTGTACTTGTTTAACATATGCATCGACAGCGAATTTCTCTCCCTTGAACATACCCCAAATAAAAAGTTTCATGAAAATACACCAAGCATAAGCCTTATCCGATCATATAAGACACCAGAAAAGAAATATAAAAGCAGCCACTTGGGCCGGTAAGCTGCATTGCACTGTATGACTGCTTGTGGAGAATTATGACCAAGTTTTCTTTCTTTTGGGGTCAAACGGAGGGATTTTTTTTTAAATAATGAAAGAAACAAAGAAGCATGTGAGAATTATGAGCAAGTTTTTCTAGCAATTAGGACCAACATTCTTTCAGTTTATCAATACAGGACCAAGTCTACATGATTCTTGGTGGAGATAGTCCACGGTCCCATTCATTATAACTTTACATGGTGCATGTAACTCTACCATGCATGAATTATGTCCAAATTTTTCTAGGATAGGAAACATAGGATCAACATCCTTTTAGGTTATCAATACAGTGAATGCAACAAGTCTACTAAAATTTTTGGTGGAGAGTCCCCAGTCCTATACATTATGACTCCACATAGTGCAGGTAACTCTATGACACACACACACACACACAGGTCATATTATGAAAAAGACTAAGATCACCCTGTATTCCATTCATCAACAGTATATAACAAATCCACAAGAAACATTAGTGAGATGACCAAGATACGATCTAAAATAAATAAAAGTATTAAGAGACCAAAAACTGATAAAGCTAGCATACAGTAAACATAGTGACATTTTCTGGAAGTGATAAAAGAAAATATGAACGACTGAATCCAAAAAACATCATGTTACCGTTTTATGTAGCAAATTTGAGGAAAGCTTCAGTGCAGAAACTTGTAAATAGTGAGCTTCAATGTCATAATTAAAACTGAAGTCGCGGTCATAAATTTCTTATAACAAACACTAATGAAAGAAGAGTAAGAATTTAATTGAGACCTCAACCAAGAGAATCCCTGGAAATCCAGATTTTAAGAAACCTCCGATGTTCATCTCTTTGCTCCATCCTATTACTGACTTCCGTTTCTGCACAGACTTTATATGATGAAACCTGCATTAATAATAAATAGTAAATAAAAAGGAATTTAAAGAAGAGTAAATGAACCTTAGGTGGGTACCAGATCAAAATCCGTTTGATAAAGAAGGGCTTAATCAAAGCTTCCCCTGGCATGACCTCCTCCTTAAGGATATCTCGAGCCATTCGATCAGCAACAACTTCAGCATTTTCCTATCTCACATTAAATATGACAAATCATGATGAAATTTTATGAGAGAGAGAGATGTGAGTAGCAGTCACAGGGTATAATTTAATTTAGTCTTCATATAGGGGCAATTTAGTAATTTTCTTAATACCATCCACAGTTGTATTTTGTAACATTATTTGATATTGCTTTGGTCATTTATTGTATCTGAGATACACACCCTTTATATTGTATGTAGCCATTCACTATTCTAATAAAGAAACCTACAATAGTTTTCTCACTCTTGCATTTGTGACATGGTATCAGAGCCGATACCTCACCAGATGGGATCTTTCCGCTGTTCCTATAGGTCAACTATGATACTGTACAAGGGTGTAAGAGGGATGGCACAACAAAAAACAGTTGCCAGAGGGTGATTTAAGTGTTTAGGTTACCACTCACCAATGTATGCTTGTTGCACTAAGGATCCGAAGGACAGATGCATATTGAAAAATATGTTTTAAAAATACCATTGCAAAAAGTACAACCAAATACCAAATAGAGTTGTTGGGTTCTTTTTTGACTAGTCAACATAGAGTTGACTAGTCAATAGAATTGTTGGAATATTCCAACAACTATATTTATAGTTGTTGGAACAGTTTAGCAGCTCTATTGAGACTACCTCTTGTGTATAAATAGGGGTGAACCCCCTCTTATTCTTTTATGCTTGTTCTCAAGCACTCTCTCAATAGATTCTTTATATTTTTTATGTTGTCTTTTTGACCCATAAGTGATAGTGTGCATGTGATTGTGTCTTGACCCATAAGTGGCCTCCATTTGTGTATGTTGTACTTGCCCATAAAAGGCATTTGTTTGTATTTGTCATATTTCACTACAGTTAAATCATTCCAGTACAGCTAAATGGTGCTACTCATGCTAGGCTTCTTTTATGAAGAGAGATATATGAGGTCGGGGCTCTTAGGGCTTGTTTGTTTCATGAGAAGGGAGGAAACCCCCTTTCACATGAAAGGGGGCACGCGATTTGACAAACTACTGCCTGCTCCTTTCACATGAAATGACTGAGCCCCATTTGGAAAATGTGGTGCCCACTGCACTGCCATATGGGCAGTGCACTGCATGGGCCCCACATTTTCCTGCAGCTGTCTCTTTCAGGAAAAAGGCTACCATTCCCATGAAACTAATGCCCCCCTAGAGTATCTTGCTGGAATTGTGACCAAACCAAAGTATGACACTGTAGCAGATAATAGAAGTAGAGAGGGAAAACAAAAGAACACAAAAAGAGAAGCATCAGCACTGCAATTTTATTTGCAACCATATTGAGAAAAATTTGCCACTAGAAACAAAATCCCACTTTTGGAGACATCACCACAAATACAAAGTTCATATGAAAAGCTACCAAATCACTATAATAAAGGAAATTTATTAAACCAGATTTATTTTAATAAAATTCTGAAGGTGGGAATAAGGTTGACTACCTTCTACCTTCCCTTGAAGGTCATTTTTATCTGAAATGCAAGTCATGGCATCATTAGCATAGAATATAGAAAATGAAATAAGCAGACCACCTGAATGAGTTGAAGAATTTGAAAGCCAGCTTCTTCGCCAATCAACTTAAGGGCTTCCTCTCTAACACCATTCTCTAACATTTCATAGTAGTATCTTGAAATCCCTCCACAGTGGATGGTGGCCCTTAAAGGTTCATCTTTGGGATACCCATGAGGCATGTAAAATCTTACATTAACATGACTTCCACCAATCTTGATTGCTAGCAAGTGGACTGTGAACGATAAGTGAAGCCCACCAAGAATTGAATCAGAACCCTATAGAAAATATAATACAGAAAAGTATCAAAAGAAAATGAAAAAAAGCATGGTATTTAGAGTGGAAAAGCATATGGAAAATGTTTCTGTACAGGTAAACCAGTATTTGCCTGTTCCTTAGGCCAATATGATGCTGGAGTGGTGCCAGTCAAAAGAATAGGTCTTTTTTTGTTAAACTTGATCAAATTAACCCAGTTATTGGTGCCAAGGATATTAGCACGAATTGGCATGCTATTGCCAGTTTCAAGCCACAGCAACGCCAGATAGTGATAGAGATCATGCCCTTTGAGATGGTGCCAACATCACTAGTTTCCAGCATCACCATTGTCGAAAACTGGCAGTGTACAAGCTCTGTTTAAATTTATAGGCAGACACACACACACATAATATATATATATATATATATATATATATATACATCAAGAGAGAGAGGTGGTCACTGCTACCACTTTTCTAGCTAACTGCCAGTTAACTGGGCTTTTGAAGGGGTTTTTTCATGTTTTTCTTAAATCTGACCGTACAGATATGTTCTACATGGTTGATTTTATAGGAATTGAGTCTTGGATCATCCGATTCTGATACACAGGTAGGTTATTATAAGATATAAAAATTGATGGTCCAATATTTTCATAAATATTCATGGCTTAAAAAATCATGTTTTTTATCAAAAAAACATGATCCAAGTTTCGTTCCCTAGTAAATAGGTCATGTCAGAAACACATCTGTATGGTCAGTTTTAAGGAAAACATGAAAAATCCTTTCAAAAACCCAGATAGCTGGTGGTTAGCTAGAAAAGTGGTTAGCAGCTACCTCTCTCTCTCTCTCTCTCTCTCTCTCTATATATATATATATATATATATATCCCTCTCCAGCAAACACTCAGGTTGTCTCTTTTGCACCCCGCCACTAAAGGGTCCAAAAATGGACTTACAGCAGGGGACCACACATCAGTTTATATGTATATATATACATAGTATCAGTGATTTCAAATGAGTAATATCTCATTTCTCATGTTCTTTTAAGTGAATCTAACCTTATAGATATGATCTACATGATCTGATTGGTGGGGATCAACATTTAAATCACCAAAATCTGGTGTTTGTACAGGTTTTTTTGGTGATTCAAAAATCAATGGCCATAAATATGTCAAATTTCCAAAACTTAAAAAATATGACCCAAGGGGCGATCTCTAACAAATTGACCATGTTGAATACATCTGCAAGGTCAGATTGAGTTAATACAACTTACATCTATGAGTTTCAACTCATTGATACCGTAAGCACATTAGCACCAAAGACTATATATATATATATATATATATCAAGTTTTCAAATGACTTGATAAAGACACAAAATAAATGCAGAGTGTTTATAAGATTTACACTACAAAAGAAGTGCAATAAATGCATAGTGTTTATAAGCTTAAGGAGACAACTCCTTAGTAATACATTCATCCAATGGGCTCATATAGCCCTTATTTATAAGCATACTTAAAGAGTCGTTGGGCTATTCACAACAGCTCTTATTAGAGACGTTGTGTACGGTTGTACACTCTACACAGTCAGCCACTGACTGTGTACAGAAATATTACATAAAAAACAAAAATAAAAAATGAAAAAATTACAAAAATAAGAAAAAATAAAGAGGAATTACCATCATATTAAAAAACATGAATATGTGTAAAATGTAGAAATAACTAAAATACCCTTACAACTAATACATTGTCTTATGAATTACAATTTAACACCCCCCCTCAAACTTAGGGCAAGATGACCGAAAGTTTGCCAAGGAGGAAATTGAACCACGGAGCACACAAGGCTTTGGTGAAGAAATCTGCCAATTGATATTTTGAAGTTACATATGGAAGATCTATAACTCCTTTCAGATACGCTTCCCGAATATAGTGACAGTCCATCTTAATGTGTTTAGTCCGCTCATGAAAAGTATGATTTTTGGCAATATATATTACACTCTTGTTATCACAGCATAGCTTGGTGGGCCTTTCTATTGAGATCCTCATGTCTTCTAATAGTTGATGAATCCATACAATTTTCATGGTAGTAGTCGTCATGGCACAATATTCAGCTTCTGTTGAGAATAGAGACACTTTTTGTTGCTTCTTACATCTCCATGAAATCAACGAGTCTCCTAAAAACACATAAAAACCAGTGGTGGAGTGACGGTTATTTGGGTCACCTCCCTAGTCAGAGTCAGTATAAGCAATTAATTTTAATTCAGAAGAAAAGGATAAGAATACTCCCTTGTTTAGTGTGCCCTTTATGTATCTCACAATCAGCAAGATGGCACTGATGTGAACTAATGTTGGTGCATGTTGAAACTGACTTGTAGTATGAACTGCATGAGAGATATCTGGTCTAGTAATACTCAGATACATCAAAGATCCCACAAGTTGTTTGTAGGGGGTGTGATCGGAGAGAGGAATATCATCATCAATCTTCATTTTGGCTCCTACTATAGCAGAAGTTTCACAAACCTCATCATCCGTAATACCTGACTTGTCAATAATCTTAGAGGCAAACTTAGTTTGAGATAAAAAATACCCTCTATGAGAGAGAGTATGCAACTTTAATACCCAAAAAATAAGTTAGAAATCTCAAATCAGACATTTCAAACCTATCCTTCAAAATTGATTTTATGCTTTTAACCCCTTTAGAATCACTTCTGATTATAAGCATATCATCCACATATAAGAGCAGAATGACAATCCATGCATTGGTTTTTCTAACAAATAAGGCAGCGTCAGTGAAACAGGAAGAAAAACCATTTTCTAACATTACGGAGTTAAATCTATCATACCAAGCTTTGGGGGCTTGTTTTAAACAATAAAGTGCTTTTCGAAGGCAAAACACTTTCCCTTTGGTAGTCTTCATTCCTAGTGGAGCATCTATATATACCTCTTCATTCATATCACTATTAAGGAATGTGTTTTTAACATCCATTTGATAGATGTTTCATTTATTGATTGAGGCAATGATAATCAGACATCGGACAGTGATCATTCAGGCCACAGGGGCAAAAGTTTCTTCATAGTCAATTCTGTATTCTTGACTATCTCTTTACAACTAATCGAGCCTTATATCTCTCAAGAGAGCCATCGCTCTTAGTTTTTACCTTAAATACCCATCTACACCCTATTGCTTTCTTACCCTTAGGAAGATCTTGGAACTCCCAAGTCTTTGCCCTGTTGAGAGCTGAAAGCTCACATTCCATTACTTTCAGCCATTCATCATTCTTTTTTGCTTCTTCAAAGTTTCTAGTTTTATATAGGAATGAATGACGCTAAGGCAGGCTTTATGTTTAGGAGTAAACGAATCATATGAAATAAACCTAGAAGGCATCTGTAATAACCTAGAAAAAAATTTAAGTTTAGATTCGGGTCGGATCCGGACCCAAATGGAGGCACTGCCTCTCGTGTTTTTTAAGACAGCGAGGCAGGGGTTTCAAAGAGAACCCCTGCCCCCCCTTCTTCCTCTCTTGGTCTCTCTCCCCCGACCGACTCCCTCTCTCTGCGCTGCTGAGCGTTGCCACCGACGCCCCCCCTCCTTCCGACGAGCACCTTCCGGCAGCCTCCCCAGGTACGCCCCTTCTCTCTCCTCTCCCGTCTCCGTCCCTCCTTGTGACCACCAACGTCGGCGACTCGCCGCCGGCCACCGCCCTTGTCCCGTCTGCTGTAGACATCGACGACAACCTTCGAGTTCGGCGACCTTGCATCTTTGATGATCGGCGACCGTCGTCGTCGATGACCTCGCCGCCGACCTTCGAGCATCGCCAACCTCTGAGCGCCGACAACTCTCCTGTCTCTGGCCCTTCCCTGCGGTCATCGGCGATCGAAGCCGAAACCGACCTTCGAGCTCAAGCAACTTTCGACGCTGACGGTAGCCTCCAAGCTCCGGTGACCCCCCCCCCCCCACCTGTGTCGACCCCTTTTGTTCCCTGTGGCGCGGGACGCCGATGATCGTCGTCGACCCTCTGAGCTCTGGCAACGCATCGCTTCTTCCCCTTTTGTGGCCACCAGCGACCAAAGCAGTCGACGATTGTGTTGCCGACCTCCTATCCGACTGTCGGTTGCACCAGAGCCCTCGACGTCAGTCTCCTTCGCGTTGGTTTTCCCCCTCTCGTCTCTCTCGTGTTGTCGTCGACAATCGGAGTTGTCGACGACCTCGTTCCCCAACGACCCCTGTTACCCCGACCTTTCGATCGGCGGTCTCCCGTTCCTTCCAGCCGCCGACGACTCCCTCGTTGTTGCGGTCTTCTGAGGTATAAACCCTTTCCTTTCTCCTTTGTGAGGGGTTGGTCGACAGGGGGGCTGAGCCCCCTGTCGTCACCTCTTGTCAGCAGGGGGTTACCCCCCTACCTTTTTGTAGTCGGTCGATAGGGGGGCTGAGCCCCTGTCACTGCCTCTTGTCGGCAGGGGGTTACTCCCCATGCCTTTTTCTAGTCGGTCGACAGGGGGGCTGAGCCCCTGTCACCGCCTCTTGTCGGCAGGGGGTTACCCCCTCCCCCCTTGCCTTTTTGCAGTCGATCGACAGGGGGGTTGAGCCCCCTGTCGTCGCCTCTCGTTGACAGAGGGCTCTACCCCCTGTCGCTTTGTGGTTTTTCGGCAGGGGATCTTGCCCCCGTGCCTCCTATGGTCCTCTGTTATGGGGGCGCTACCCCCTGTCCCCATCCTGTCTTCTTATGTTTTCCTGCAGGGGGCGAAGCTCCCCCTGCCTTCTATTTTTCCTCAGCAGGGGCTGAAGCCCCCTGCTCTCCTATTGCTCCTCGGCAGGGGGTTCTGTCCCCCTGCCTCCTGCGTTTTGCGGCAAGGGGCGAGGCTCCCCTGCCTCCTTTGGTTTCCCAGCCGGGGGGGGGGGGGGGGGGGTGAAGCCCCCCTGTCCTCTTTATGTTTTCGAGCAGGGGGCTTTCCCCCTACACTGTGTTTGATCTTTGACAAGGAGCTTTGCCCCCTTTGCCTTGTTCTTGCTGCCGGCAGGGGCAGAGCCCCTGCCTGTTTAGTTCCCAGCAGGGAGCTGCGTCCCCTGTCTTGACTCATGATTTGATGCCTTGTTGCGGCAAGTGTGGCGGGGAGCCTCTGCTCCCTCCCCTGCCTTTCTTTATGCTGGCAGACAGGGAGCTCTTGCTCCCTACCTCTGCTACTGTTGTCAGGCAGGGGTGAGGCCCCTGCCTCTGGCACTGCAGCCTGCGAGAGGCCTTGCTGCCTTTGTTGCTTCTCTGCAGGGAGCTGAGATTCCTGCCTACTCGTGTTTGGGGTCCGGTACCAGTGCAGGTCATACCGGACCCGCTTCTCGTTTATATTACAACATATACTAACGTTCTAAGCATCGCAGGTTGAACGATGGATCCTGCTCGCCTTTCATGGCTTGAGCTTGTGCTTACCTATACCGCTGGCATACAAGGACTGTCACCCCTCAAGGTAGGGGAAGATTGCACAGAAGACTTGGACAATTGAATTAAGTTTAATTAACTAAAAATGGACCATTAAATAAATGTATATAGAGAAATATATATATTTATACTAGTACGCATTTAACTCAAGGATGCGGTTTCGCGATCCTTGCCCTTTACCTCCTGTCAGTCTTTACTTGCCGTCGCGCATCGCGTCGAGGTTTCGCGTTGCACTCCTGCTTACAGCCTTTACTTTGTCGTCGCGCTTTGCGCCTAGGCTCTTGCTTTTGCATGTGTTGGTATTGCCTTGCTATTGCAGATAAAGTGTAGGTTCTTGCTCTTTGCATATACGTTTGAGGCATCCTCGTAGAGGATACAAGAGACATCTACCGCTCTCCTTCTTGCGACAAGAGTTCAGTCGGGAGCGAGCGATACATCCTTGTCTAAGGAGAGGGATACCTCGCAAGGATCCTGGCTCTTCGAGTACGCAGTTCCTGCATAGTAGACTTGAGATTTAGGGAGTTGCGCAAAAGCATCAAAGACTGCCCCAAATCGAAGCATTTGGAAGGATGTGATTGGCTGGTTCTGTTCGCCTTTTCGGCATATCTCGGGTGATCCCGAATTGAGGGTTCAAGCGAACTTCTTAGCGGGTGTTCTGTTGAGAAACCCACATCCCGTCTATCAAGACTGGTATCGAGTCATGTGAGGTATGTAGATACCCCGATAGCGGATGAGATTCTAGAAAGTCGCATGCATAATGTTGGCACAAGGTACTGCTGTTTCACAAAAATAAACATTATATCTTTGTGAAACACTCCTGTTGAGGCTTCTATTGAGGAGCTATACCCCCTTCATCCTAGAGTACTTGTAGTCGTGCACGACACGTCTAGTACCGTGATGATCGGATGAGACGGTCGTGCGACCTCGAACAGTGCTAAATGCACAATGCTGTAATCACATAAATGGCCTCACATTCGCCTTCACAGGCAAGATGCTCGAGTGGTTTAAAGACCATAGCATAGGATGGGTCGTTAGTTAAGCAACCCCTAACGCACATTTTCGCTTCTGGTTGTTCTGTCAAGGGAGAGGACAAAGCGGTACAAAACTCCAATAGACAGGTTGTTAACAACCACCGCACGGGCAATGATCCGGCCTCCACAGTCATTGGAGTTAAGGGGAAAGCGGCTACAATAGTTAGCTCAACACTTCTGCAGAAGTTGGATGCATCTGTGACACTGCTTCCTTTGGGGAATCCTCTCTCAGCTAAATCCGGTCATTTAGAAGCGGACTCAACTAGCTATTCGGGTTATTGAAAATACATAGAATAACAGACGCCCGAACTAGTCTCAGTTGTTTCTACGTTTTGCCTGCGCATACCCGCAGGCCAGTAATATCAAAACATAAAGTATGTTTACACTGGTCGATTGTTTGCTTACTCGGTAGTTCAGTATGCTACTCGTTGAGTTGTACCCGCCTGTCGAGGCGTTACTCTAGTCTGTTAAACTGCTTACGCAGTTCTTTGCTAAGTAACATCTAGCTTCTCATATTAGTTAAATGCTTATAATAATAGTGTTATGCCAGTTGTTATGTATTAGCATGTGACTTGCTTTATCCCTTGGTCGAACTGTTTGGTGCTTATTGTAGCGTAGCACTTGTTGTCTTGCATCTCTTATGATTGATGTGATTGCATACAACTCGTAATCTACGAACTGGTGGCAACTACGATTGATGTGGTCGCTTGTCTTATAAGCTGCTTACATATTATGATATAATTGTTGTCGTATGATTGCTTATGAATGGCTTGTGATACAATGGTTTATGCCTTACGATTAATTTAATTACTTATTGATGGATTGAGCCATTTGATGGTAATTGTATGTATTACGAGCATTGTTATGAGTGCTTGTCTTATTTAGTTGTTTTGTTTGGCTGTCGGATAGAGTTAGTTACTCTTCGCCTATAAAATCAGTTGGATTGCCATATTTGTCTGTTCTCGTGTGTTTTATTTTACTACGTGAAGTGATACGATGCATATTGCTGATATACATGCTTGTGCCCAGATTGTGGCTACTGACCCCAAGAGCGATCAATTGTTCGGAGCAGTCGATTGTATAGATGCATGTATCACTGAGTAGGGTGTCTGTTGAGGACCGGATCTCCAAAGGATTATCTGCGAGGGCGTGTATGATCAAGATCAGGTAACCGGCTAGAGTGGTAAATTCTCTGTGAGGATGTACATTGTCCACAAACGAGTAGCCGCAAAGACGGTGAACTCTTGTGAGGAAGTGTATGGTCCAAGACCAGGTATACTGTATAGGGTGGAATTCCTTGTGAGGTTATACATTTCTCAGACCAGATGATCCGGCGTTGATCTTGTTGATTGTAATAGTGGCTATCGACCCTGAGAGCGGTCATTTGTGTTGATGCATGTATCGCAATGATTTTCATTGGATATGCATTTGTTGGGGACCGGCTTCCCAAATGTTTCGCTGTGAGGTTGTACACTGTCCACGAACGGATAGCCGCAAAGTCGGTGAACTCCTGTGAGGAAGTGTATGGTCCAAGACTAGGTATACCCTCTAGGGCGGTAATTCCTTGTCAGGTCGTATATCTATCGGATCGAGCGATCCGACGTGGATCTTGTGTTTTCGCTTACCATAAAAAGTTATGGTGAGCTGTGATGATCTTGTAAGATTGTTTGAGATGGCCCGTTATAAATTTATGGTTTTGGCTTTCTATTTTAGCATGATTACATACAAGACTTAGATGTGAGAATCAGATCTTTATTTGATTTTAGATCATGTTTTGGAACTTCTATAGAAGGGTGGGCTTTTTCTGAGAAAGTATGACGCCTTAGTGAGTCATATCAGGTGACAGTTGGTCGCGTAAGGCTTTGAGAGATGAGAATAGATTAAGGTGGTTCAGGACAAGCGTTTGTTAGAAGTAGTGAGGGCGGCAAACGATGTCCTGATAATGATTCAATGCACAGACCCCGTTCTAGAAACGAGAACAAGCTAGTTGCGTGGTGGTTCACAGCCTACGATCAATTGAATCGTATGCTGCGTTTGTCAGTTGCACTGCTTACCTGCTTGCACTACTTACTTGCTTGCACTACTTACGCGTTTGCACTGCTTACTCGCTTGCACTACTTACTCGTTTGCACTGGTTATCTTATTGTACTGTTTACCTGTTTAACTGCATATCTGCTTTAAACTGCTCAACATACTGAATTAAATGTACTTAATTCAGTTTTTTGTAGTCTCTCTTGTGCACCTACTAGTTTTTCGCGAAACTAACCCATTCTATGGGTACAGGTGATGACTAGGTACACTACGGGCGATGGCGCGATGGCAAGATGGTTTCAAGACTTCTTCTTCCTGCTCTTAGCTCGTGTCTTGGACGTTTTAGGTTTGTAACGGATTTTCCTTGGGATATTCGAATTTTGTGAGTTTCGGTTCTTTTAGCTAACATGCCCAAAGTTGTCAGCTTGCCTTTTTGAATTTAACGAAAGAATAGTCTTTCGCTGATTTCATAAACAAACTCCGAAGGAAAGAGATATTTCTAGTCTCTTGCCTGTTTTTATGAAAAGGTTCGCAAGTTTGAAATTTGGGGCGTTACAGTATCTTTCTACTTCTTTCAGTTCTTCGTAGGTTTTCATCATTTGTTGAATTGGGCCCACTAGGTTCACTGAATTTTTCAATTGCACTCCTAAAATTGTTTTTATCTCTATAGGTATATGTTATAGGATCTCTCAATGCTCTTTCATTTCTATGTTGAGAGATAGGTGGATAGGAAGAGTCATCTTCTTTATCATTGATGTCATTATGAATGAAATCGTCATCACTATCATCATCATGTGCTAACATTTCAAATAAAAAAGAGTAATCCATGTTTTCTTCAAAGGGTTCACTCCTTTCAAAACCATTAACATTTTTCAGAAAACTCACATTTCTGGAAACATATAGCTTGTCATTCTTAATATCATAACAACAAAACCCTTTTTGGGTTTCGAAGTATCCAAGAAAAGCGCAGGCAATGGCTTTTGGTGAAAGCTTGTCATTCTTGTCAGTAAGAACAAAGCATATACAACAGAAAATTCTCAACCGACTATAGTCGGGTTCTTTGGTATACAATTTTTCAAAAGGCGAGATATTGTTCAAGTTTTTAGAAGGTAGCCGATTTATCAGATAGACAGATGCTAAAGCCGCTTCAACCCAAAAACCTTTGAGGATGTTTTGAAAAACAAGTAATGTTCGAGTTGTCTCTATTATATGTTTATGTTTTCTTTCGACTAATCCATTTTACTTTCAAGATAATTTTTGAATTCACTTGAAAGATATTCTCCACCAGAGACAGTTCTAAAAAATTTTAAATTCCCATTAAATTGATTTTTAATCATCATATGATAGGTTTTAAAAATCGAGAAAACTTCATATTTGTATTTAAGAAAATAAATCCAACAATATCTCGTGTAGTCGTCAACAAAAATGACATAATATGCAAAGCCTCCTTTTGATAGGATGGGTGTTGATCCCCATACATCCGAATGGATAATTTCAAAAGGTCTTGTTGTAAACATAGATCTTTGACAAAAAGGCAATTTTTTCATTTTCCCAAGAATACAGTCGTTACAAGTGAAATCACTTTTACATAGACTTTTAACAAAAGGTAAATGAGAATTTTTTACAATATTTAGATGTCCAAGTCTCTTGTGTCACACATTAATATCCTTTTGTTGGACAACATTACAAAACAGGTTCTTTGGAATTTGAAGGGAATCGACATAGTATAGATCGCCCTTCCTAGAGCCTTCTCCAATCAATCTCCCGGACCGGCGATCCTGTATTCAACATTTGTTAGATGAAAACTTTATATCACACCCATGATTCGAGAATTGAGAAATGAAAAGCAAATTTAAGTTTAATTTGGGTATAAATCTAATTTTTGGAATAAAGAACCCTTGTTTTTCAAAATTTCTTATTCCTTTTACTTCAAGATATGTTCCATCCGCGGTTGAAACAAAAGATGGAGAGGGATTTTTTGATTATTCGGAAAAAGAACTAAAACTTGGGGACATGTGAAAAGAAGCACCCGAATCTAAAAGCCAAGAGGTCTTACCGAGAGGAGAAGATGTTGACATGGCGGCTCCGAAAATAACCCATTTTAGAAGAGGTTGAAGTGCATTCACGATTTGTTGCAATAAGAGAGCTCCATTTGAAGATGACGAGCACTCTTTCATTTGAGGTTGAGATGTAGTAGCTATGGCAAGTAACTTTTTTCACTGTGGGCAAATAGGCTTGATATGCCCCGGTTCCTTACAAAAATGACACAAAAGCTTGCTATAATCCTTCTTCCCTCCTTGACCACTTGAGTTTTGATTCTTGAAGTGAGGAGGCTTGTAGGTCCTTAAGTTGCTCCCCGGTCTTGAGACGACATTAACTCAATTTTCTTCATTATTAGAAGGTGTAACTAGAAGACTTGGGTTGTTCTTTCTTATACCCATACGAGTCTCTTCCCCACTTAGTTTAGTAATTACATCTTCAAGAGAGGGGGAAGTGAAGGTGAATAAAAGAGAAAACCGGATTTGTTCGAATTCAGGCCTAAGCTCATTCAAAAAATTAAAAAATCTATCTTCTTCCAATTGTTTATGACGAAGCTCTATGGCTTCTCCACTCCACTTGGGTTCGAGCATAGCAAGCTCATTCCAAATAGAAGAGAGTTCGGCAAAATACTCTCTTATAGTCATCTCTTCTTGATGAAGAGTTAGCGCTCTTTTTTGGAGGTAATATTTATGGAACAAGTCCATAGAGGTGTACATCTTCTCAAGGTCCTCCCACGCTTGAGAAGCCTTCTTAAACTTGATAATATTGGGGTTAATTCTTGTTTCTACGGATGAAAAAATCCATGAGAGGATTTTAAAATTCCTCATCTCCCATTCTTCATGCTTTTTGGTGGTCTTCAAGAGCCTTGGCTCTTTCTTCGCCTTCAAGGATTTTTATTTCTCCTTTCTCCATCAAAGTTATCTTTGGCTCCGGTTCGGGAATTGAGCCTTAGACATAGCCCCAAAGCCCCTTCCCTTTAATATGAGCCTCCATGTTTCCGGCCCAAATGTGATAGTTGGACCCATTGAGTTTGAAGCCGAGAGAAAAATGAGTCTTTTTCACCCATTAGAGAGGAGAGATGATAAAAAAGAATACGTGCCACAAAGGATTTTTAGACCTTTCTTGATAGAAGAGTCTTCTAAAATATTGGATGAACAAGAGGATCCACTTCAATCACCAAAAAAATGAAGGCACGCTTTTCGAAGCACTCAAAAAAAGTGAGAATCCACACGATATTTCGTTCTCATGATTTTGCATAGTTTAATGTTGATTACGATATATATACAAGAACTGGACCACAGACTGAGTGATTTCACTCTTAATCGTATATGTATGTTTTATGTATTTCCTTTATTTTGAAAATCATGAGATAATTTGTCATCTGACATCATCTTCAGAAAGTACAATACATGTTTGATTAGGTGTCCTCTTCCTTTTGTTGTATGAAGTGATCATGTCTTCCTTTTATAAAAATACCAAGGATTTATGTCTTTGATAATAGAAAATGAGACGTCTAAGATTAGAATAGCTTGCTCTTGTTTTGGACATTTAAGGCAATCGATTCTTGCAGTTTCAAGCGCTTTCTTCCTTAAAGATTTTGAACTTGCCTTTAGTTACACATCATTTTGCACATTTTGCCCCTGCACATCTATGAAAGACTGAGCACGAAGATAAGCAGTCAGCTGCTTGCCACCATACTCTTATGAACAACTTTACTTGCTAGAAAGAGTAATTGTCTGCGTATTTTAAAAGATGGTGATTGAAAAATATCATAATGAAACGGCAGTTATGTTTCCATGCCAAGATGATTCACCATCACTGATTCTGTTTAAGACTTCCCTTCTATTCCCTTCAAATAGGAAACAAAAGATAGGGGGGGAGCCTTGTCAATCTATCTAGCAATCTTTGAACTCTGTAGTGAATGGTAAAATATAAGCAAATATGAAAATGTTATTATGCTCTGGTATCATTGAACACTACATCCACCAGGTTAAAAGGCTCCAACTTCTCGTGAGAAAAGAATATCTTGCATGATCCTATGACTTGTACATTGAAGCCTTCAATTGAGATATTTGTTGAATGGGGAAAGCAGTTTTGTTGTAAATGTGTGTCGGTTTCTATTGATCTACATATAATCTGGTGGCATTTGTTGTTGGGTTAATGTTGACTTGTAGTTTTATTCATTCATACGATTTCCCGTGGGCATCTTAGTGTAATGAGAGTATATTTTAGGCCTTTGTTTGTCCTTGAAAGTCATTTAAGAAGTATGATGGGAATTGGTGGGTAGAATTTTGATAGGTATGTGATCCGTCTGCATGTGAATGCCAACAATATGAGTGTATTATGCATAGAGATGAGTATTATTATTTTCCTCGCAGCTTAAGTACATTCTGTTAAAATATCATGAGTCTTGATATATGAATGCTCAAGCTATGCCATGATTGGAGTATGGTTCAATGGTCACACTACCACGGGTTCAACCAGGTTAATACTCAGATCCCAGTATATGTTGAGAAACCATGGGTTCTGGCACATGTCAATGTCTAAGCATGTACGGGACATACATAAGTTAATTCAATGTTAACAAATTTATGTTGATAACTCTATCTGTTATTATATACATAAAGTTGAGTTTTGAATATTTAATGGCACATGTTAACAGGTTTTATAGTTTGTAACATGTGAGATATTTGATGTCTCTTAACAGGTTATTGCAAAGTTTGTTTTGGTACAAGTGCATACATTATATGAATGTGTGCAGCCCTGAAATTTCAATTTTTAGATTTGGGTTATGTTCATGTGTGCGGATGTTAACATATGAATGAAAAAGTTTCATGAGCCTACATTGATGGGACATGATTATCTATCGTGCATTTATGGATTGGTTTCAAGTACATGTGCATACATGAAATCGACGTGTGTTTAGCATGTAAAATCAGGTATAAATGTTCTCATGTACTTAAGAATTATGGATGAATGCATGTGTGGTAAGTGATTACATGAAAGCACTTGCACATGGATGGTGAACACATGCATATGAACACATTGTTAAAATTGTTTGGATGGATGTGTATTTGGAGGCATGCTGACCTCATTGCATAAATTGCAAGTTATGATTTTTGCATATGATGCATCGATGGTCTAAATGAATCATCACAGACCTGAAGAGCCTTGAGATTTGGTTTGCTCTTTCTTTAATTGTTTAAATGCATCACAATAATCATATTTACATGATGGTTTTAATTGTGCTATTCTATTGTTGCCACGGGTGGTAGGCCGTGAGAGCGATTTGGGGCCGATCTATGAGCAAGAAAGAGGGCTTTTGCGATTTTATTAAGAGTGCATTTCCACCATTTTTCTACTCAAGGAAGTGGGTTAAAGTAAAAAAACTTATTCTTTGCTTCTTATTGATGATTGTTGATGTATGTAGCTCATAGAGACATAAATGCTTCATATGTAATTTTATGGTTGCATTTTGTTTATTTCATCATTATTTTGTGTGTTATGCTTTTTTAGAATTTTTGCTTTTTTATTTTTCTGATTTTTTAATTTTTTTTCAAAATTTATTACTTTTCACAATACGATACGATACATATCTTATTTTGGGTCCGACCAATATGGGTTACGAACTTACGATACGATACTTACAACCTTGGGTCAAAGGTTCAAGTGCACTCATTTTTTTCTTATATATGAATCTTGTTGTTACATATCATTAAGTTAATGTAAACATCACCATTCTTTGAGATTTCCTCCTTTTCATTATCACAGCAACAGAGAAACAAACATACATAACAAAAAAATCAAAATGAAAACAGTCATGAATACCAATTCCGTGTGGTTCTTAAGAATTTCATCAACCCCTTCATCAAATTCAAACTCTCCATCTGCTCCATATATCGACTTCAAAGCTTCCACCTAACGAAGGAAATATCACTTTCATTAGGTGGACCAATAAAATATTAACACAACAGCATCAAGAAGTGTTGGAAGCTGAAAATATTGGTGAGAATTCATGATGAAAATGAAAAGGAATACAGATGTAACTGCTAAACTGTAAGGATATTAGTACCATAAGAATTCAATTTTATACAGGCAAGTTTGAAGATTTCCCAACCATATCAAGATATTTTTATGACATTTAATCTGTCCCACCCATGATTTGCTACAAGTAGTTGTCCCATAAGATGTATGCTGCCACTTGTTTCAACGTATAAGACGAACATAGATATGGAAGTGTTGCACAATAGCAGCTGCACAAAGACAGAGAGAAGAAAGTAATAATACTCAATACGCTCCAAGAAGAAAACTAAATGTGTATTCACTTTAGGTTTCATAGAGATAATACCAGTAATTCAGGATAATTGTATTTTCACACTGCTTTAACAAAAGGTAAAGCTTACCAAAACATACTGACAATGTATCCAAAATATTTACTAAGACTAAGAGGTGGGGAGGTGAAGCAAGCTTCATGAAGGAATTCAGTTACCTCCTAAACAAAATAAAAGAAGACAAAAATTCTACCTCCAAAATATACATGAATACAATGAGCCTTTTTCCAAATTTACCTTGTAACACTCAGACAAAGTATGTGCATGCACACGTGCACACATCCTCTTAGAAACCTAAGCTTAAAATGTTTAACACTATCTTTAGCCTTGTCCAGTTGTCCTTTATCCTCTATATCCATCCATATCTAACAGAACATCTCCTTAGGTCCATCAACTATATCTCATGTTCAACCTGCATGTAAAGCTTTCATCTCATCATTCATAGGTTCTATCCAACAACGATGCTTAGAAGCCTCACAAAAGCGATATAGTATTTTTTTACCAATGATCAAGTGGATGTCAAACTCTTAGAGGTCTGTCATACAACTTCAGACTGATTGCTAGCTGTTCCAAGGGACACTCTTTGGATCCAGCTGCCCTCTACATTTTGTTCCATCGTTTCTGAATTCTTCTAGAACGTCCTTCAACCACATATTGTGAGTCTTTTGCAGCAGGCCTCAAAGTTATTTAGTTCTATTCTGACCATAACCATCCTACCCCGAGTCTATGGATTGGTTCATAAATTGGGTTCAGGCATCTAATGTATTTTGGGTCTTTGTCTTGTGATCCGGCTTGTATTAGTTAGGATCTTTTGTAGTTTGGAGGCATACTTGCATGGGGTCTATCGTGTACTTGAGTTTGGGCCTTGCTTGTAAGTTGTAACGGGGTTGGGTCATACTTACTTGTATTGGGTTGCTTTGGGTTTGATACTTGTGGATTGGATCCATTAGGAGTCTTGAGATCCAAATCCCATGTACTCAGTGTAACACCCCAAAATCGTGGACTTGAAACCTTTTATGAGAAAGGTTGAAAGCTTTGAAATCAATCATTTATCAGAGTTTGAAACAGAAGTTCAGCGGAAGATCAGGTTTAAAATAGCAAATTCATAGACTTTGGGCGCATTACAACACAAATGAAATCTTTCCCTTATAAACCGATTTGCAATTCGAATACACATTTTATTGAAATGAAAAGAGAACCACGTTTTGGTAATATAGTTTTAGAAATCCACAGTTCTAATCAGAATAAATACTTTCACAGAAACTTTATACTACATCTATCAAAAGTATCCCCAGGAACGCAACGTCAGGAAAGGGGCCTTGCCTTGAACGCATCACGTCATCGTGCCATCGCAAAATGTATAGCCTGTTCACCACCTGCCCATGAGATGGGTCAGTCTCATAACAGACTAGCAGAGGTGCAAAAGACAAGTATAAATGCTGCAATAAGCAAGAAAATCGCTAGCTCAAGCAGGAAAAAGCAAGACTAACAGATCTAACCAAATGTGTTGTGGAGTAAGCAAAACTCTAGTAAAGCAAACAACTACATAAAAGAGCAGTGAGGACCATAGTGCTAAACAAGCAACTATAGTGATCCCATAGATTCTAAAGGTGAAGAGTAACTAACTCTATCCAACAGTCAAGCAAAGCAATTGCATAAGACAAGCCTTCATAGCAATGAGTACACTACATCGGCAAGTGATTATACTAATCGTAAAGTATAAGCCACTGCATCACAAGCAAATCATAAGCTACACAGGATAAGCATTTAACTAGTATGAGAAGCTAGTTATTACTAAGCAAGGAACTGCGTAAGCAGTTTAACCAACTAGAGTAACGCCTCGACAGACGTACATATCTCAACGAGTAGCGTACCGAACTACCGAGCTAACAAGCAAGCAATCAATTCACGTCACAACACGCATATCTCATGATCATATGTATAAGTTATATCTTGTTTCATTATGAGCCCGCCATTGTGGGTATGCATAAGGCAAAACGTAGAAACAGTCGGAATCGATTCGGGGGTTCATTATGCTATGTATTTTATTATACCCCGAATGATTGACTGAGTCCGCTCCTAAAGGGATGGCTAGTGACCAAGAGAGTAAATCCCCAAAGGCAAACAAAGGCCCAATGGATGCGCATCCGAACTTCTGCAGAAGTGGCCTGAAGGATTTCCCCTAACCTCCGATGATTGGGGAAGCCGAATCTTTGCCCGAGATTGCCATTAATGACTATCCATCGGAGTTTTGTATCATCCATCCTCTCTCTTGATGAACCGTCCCGAATGAGCACGACGGGGGGTTTCTTAACCGTCGTCCCATTCTAAATGCTTTGGTCTTTCGACCCACTCGAGCATCTTGCATATGAAGACGCATAATTATCATTTATGTGAATTACACGCGCCATTGCACGTTCGAGGCAACCACACACCTCTCATCCTACTCACCGCAGTACGCAACGTACCTGTTCAAAAGTACAACCACGATGAGAGGGGTCAACTCATAGCGAGGGTAGAAACATCTCTTGTAATCTTAAACATGTGCCATTGCACGTTCGAGGTAGACGTAGACCTCTCATCCTACTCATCGTAGTACGCAACGTATCTGTTCAAAAGTACAACCACGATGAGAGGAAAAGGATCTCTCGTAGGAAATCCCCCAACATATCTGCTTTACAGAAGTCCACAGTGAACTCATTCAAGTTCCAACTTATCGTGCTCGGGTCCTTTAGACAATCGCAAGCATTCTGCCTATTAGGCGAAAATAAACATAACAGGATTTAGCTTAATGTGTCAATACACGTTTCAGAGGTTACTACAGACCTCTCGTCCTGCTCTTCGTAGTCCAAACATATCGTACGTGACTAAGAGTACAACTACAAGAGGAGGTACATGGATTTCTCGTAAGAAATCCAACAATAATACATTCACTAATGAAGAAAGGCGCTACTATCTTGGTTGGACCAGAAAACCTAGAACTAGGTCTGGCATCAGAAGTGATGTATCGCCGATCTAGCGATGGCGCAAGTACCTCAATAGGGTTCCCACCCTACTCGTACACAGGCCACTAAACAAGGTTATCAGAGTCGTATCGGATAGGCGAACTTAGGTTGCAACACACTTCTTCCAAATACATCGACTTGGGAGATCCATCCACTATCTCTGCTTTACAAAACTATACATCTTTGAAAATAGGTTTGCACCTAAGACCATCATCTTTGGAGAACCGAAGTGCATAAGTGTGTTGTGACTCTAAAGACAAGTAAAACGATATACACTACACTCGAAGTTGTACTCAGGGAGTGCAAGCTGACAAAGGGCAAATCTGTGCACATACTAATACAAAGACAAATCAAGGGGAAAGTCTCGATGTGCGAAACTGCATCTCGAGCGCAAAACACACAAGCCACACACACGAGGTATGAAATCGTACATCGACCATCGAAACACATAAGCAGACAACTACGTAAGCAACTCACAAGGTATGAGATCCTATACTGACTAAGCAAGTGTAAAGGACGACTCACGAGGCATGGGGGTTGCACCTCGATTAAACGATAAGCGTAAGCAAGTAAAGGAGCATACGACAGAGATAAGAATACATGCATGAACAAAGCATATGCACGAAGTGCGGCAGCAAGGTAAAGACAAACACATACGAAAGTACGTGCAATAGCCAACATCATAGCAATAGAAAAGTAAAGTACAAAGAGCAAAAGCAAGTAGTAAGGTCATGGCACATAAAGCGCGGGGCAACAAAGGTAAACGCAGGAAGTAAAGTGCGAGAACGTAAAAGAGGACCAGGATGTCCTGGAGTAAAGCAGACATATATAAGTAAATGTCATGGCGCAAAGCGCGGGGCAGCAGAAAAGTAAAGTACGAAAAAGTAGAGAGGACAAGGATCGTGAAACCGCATCCTTGAGTTAAAAGACATGAAATGTAAAGACAAGAATGAAAAGCCTGTGCATATATAGCGCGGCGGCAACAGAAAGGAAAATGCGAAAAAGTAAAGAGGATAAGGATCGTGAAACCGCGTCCTTGAAGGTAAAGACACACGTATATATATTATACGTATACATATATCCTCTTTTAATTATCTTTTCTTATTTTAGCATTTATCCGTTCATTGTCCTTTCACGCAAGAATCCCCTACCTTGAGGGGTTGCGGGTCATCGTACGCCTGCAGCGTAAGCAAACAAGAGCTCGAGCCACAGAGGGCGATCTAGATCCACCGTTCAACCTGGAAAGCGTGGAACGTTAGTATATGTTGTAATATAAACGAGAAGCGGGTCTAGTAAGACCTGCAGTGGTACCGAACCCCAAACACGAGAGCAGAAAGGGAGCTCAGCTCCCTGTAGAAGGACAGAGGTAGCAAGGCCTCCTGCCTGCAGGAGGCAGAGGCAGGAACTATGCATCCTGCCGACAAGGGTGCCACAGGCAGGGGCCTCAGCCCTGCTTGGCAACAGAGGCAGGGAGCAGGAGCTCCCTGTCTGCCAAAACAGAGAAAGGCAGGGGAGGGAGCAGAGGCTCCCTGCCACACCTGCCACAACAAGGCAGGGGGCGTAACCCCTGTCGAAACACGAGATAAGTAGCAAGAACAAGGCAAGGGGCAAAGCCCCTTGCCGAAGAACAACCGAGTTGCAGGGGGCAAGCCCCTGCTCGAAAACACGAAGAGGACAGGGGGGCTTCACCCCCCTTCCGCTGGGAAACCAAATTAGGCATAGGGGCCTTGCCCCCTGCCGACAAAGTGCAAGAGAGCAGGGGGAGCCTCGCCCCCTGCCAAAAAACACAAAAGGGACAGGGGAAGAGGAACCCCCTTGTCGACAAGACAAATGGCAGGGGGACGAAGCCCCCTGCCGGCACGACAAGGAGGGCGGGGGGAAAGCGGAGCCCCCCTGCCGACCTAGCAAGGACAGGGGGAAGTGAACCCCCTGCTCAAGGACCACAGGAGGCAGGGGGCAGAACCCCCCACCGAAAAACAACAAAGAGCGACAAGGGGTGGAACCCCCTGCCGATGAGAGGCGACGACAGGGGTTCAACCCCCCTGTCGATCGACTCCGAAGAGGAAGGCAGGGGGTTAACCCCCTTCCGACGAGAGGCGATGACAGGGGGCTCAGCCCCCCTGTCGATCGACCCCTCATAGAGAAGAAAAGAAGCAAAGAAAAGGGGAGGGTTTACCTCAGAAGACGGCAGCAAAGCGAGAGGGTGACGGGGTCGCACACCGCCAGAGGGTGCCGAGGCAGGGAGGAGAACAAAAGTGATGCTATCGTCGGCGGCTGCTGTCGTCAGGCGGTCGCCAGAGGTCACCGCTCACAACAAAAAGAGGGAGAAGAAGGTGGTCGAAAGCGAGTCGCTGACGCCAGCTCGGAGGGCGAGATGGCCAGCGACGGTGGTCGGCAAATCGAAGGTCGTCGGCGACTCTGATCGCCGACGTCTGCAGCACCGGGGACGAAGGCGACGAAAACAGAGGGGTCGTTGGCGGCTGAGGTTGCCGAAAAGATTCAGATGGAGCAACGACAATGCTGTTGCCGGCCGCCGGCAACTGCAGACGTCAGGTGGCCAGAGGCAGCAGCAGTAGGTGGTCGACCAAGGGAAACGGGAGGTCGAGCAGAGGTCGTTGGCAGGAGGTCACAGGCGATTGATGGTCGTTGGTGTCAGGCAATCGTTGGTGGTTGCAGAGGAAGGGGAGGAAGCAGAGGGGATTGTCGAGGTTGCTGAAACTCTGAGGCCGTCGACGACGACAAGAGAAGGGGGAGAAGGTGGTGGCGACGGTCGCCGGCAGTCGAAGGTCGTCGGTGCTCAGAGGTCGATGCCGGTTTTGATCGTCGGCGTCCTGCGACACAGAGGACAAAGAGGGGGGTGCTCGCATCATCAGGGGGTCTGTCGGACGGAGAGAGGAGGCGGTCGAACGAAGTGGGTCACCGGCGCCTCCAATCGTCAGCGGCAGCATAAGAGAGATGGAGCAAAAGAGAGAGAAGGGGCGAGGGTTTCTGCCCCTCGCCCGAGACGCCTGTGACTTTTTAAAGTCACAGGCTTCTCGATCGTTCGAGAAGCCGGGTCCGGGCTCAGATCCGATGCGATGGGAAGACCGTGACACGTGCCTAGCACGTGTCCGATTTTTTTTTTAACGGGCTTTATATCCTACCCCCCCTTAAAAGAATTTTGTCTGCGAAATTTCATAGGAGGTGATCTGCCTAGACCGCAGCCTAAGGGAACTAGGTATAGATCAGGATGCACGTGCGTACACGAGCCCCCAGGCACATAAGTTTCTGAAGCGATCAGGACAACACATAATGAGTCCTTGAGAAAGGCTCGAAACCAACAACTTGGTGGAACAAAATATTTGTGTGATTTCGTTATCTTCAAGGATGAAAAGACACAACGAGTCATCAAAGAAAAGAGTCTAGTAGAAGACCATAGGAAAGATTTATTCATCTTCTTCTACTTGATTTGATAGGGATGAAGAGATAAAACGAGACATTGCTAGTTTACGTTCCTTGAACGGGGTCTCTAAATCATCATCAAGACGTCGTGTGTCACACTCGCAATTTCTAACAAAACTCTGTGTCATGAATAACCTTAATCTATTCTCATCTCTCAAGGCCTTACACGGCCAACTGCCACCTATCATGACTCACTTAAGGCGTCATACTTTCTCATATAAGCCCACCCTTCCATAGAAGGTCCAAAATATAATCACGATCTAAAATCAGTAAAGATCTGATTCACACATCTGAGTTAGGCATATAATCATGCTAAAACAGAAAGTCAAATCTATAGATTCATAACTGGCTATAACAATCAATTTCAGAAGATCATCATGGCTCATGATAACTTTTCATGGAAATCAAAAATCCAGAAGTTCCCCGCCGGACCTCCTGATCTGGGAAACGTACGACCTCACAAAGAATCACCGCCCTAGATGGTATACCTGGTCTTGGATAGTACACTTCTTAACAGTTCACCGTCTTCGCGGCTACCCGCTCTTGGACAATGTATATCCTCACAAAGATTCTACCGCTCTAGCCGGATTACCAGATCTTGGTCATACATACCTTCACATAGAATCCTTTGGGAAACCAATCTTCAACAAATGTCATAATCAATGAAAATCATTGCGATACACGCATCGACACAAATGACCGCTCGTCGGGTCGATAGCCACTAATATGATTAACAAGATCCACGCTGGATCACCTGGTCTGGAAAATATACGACCTCACGAGGAATTACCGCCCTAGATGGTATACCTGATCTTGGACCATACACTTTCTCACAGGAGTTCACCGTCTTTGCGGCTACCCACTCTTGGATAGTGTACATCCTCACAGAGATTTACCACTCTAGTCGGGTCACCTGATCTTGGTCATACACCCCCCTCACAAATAATCCATTGGAGATCAGATTCTCAACAGACATCATACACAGTGATACATGCATCAATACAATCGACTGCTCAAAACAATTGACCGCACTTGGGGTCAGAAGCCACCTATATGGGCATAAGCATAAATGTCAACAATATGCATCGTATCACTTCATATGACAAAACAAAACACAAAATCACATGTTCTTCCAACAAGGTTCCACGAACCATAATCATATATCAAATTTAAACATTCATCGCATGCTCTCAACAATTTTATTCAGGTGGCATGACAATCACATCATACTGAAGGTTTACACTACGCAACTCATCATTGCCACAAGAAACACTGCATCCTCAAATAAGACCTCAAAGTATGCGTAATCAAAACATGAATTCTATGCACAGAAACACGCAGATAACATATTATGAATCAACTTAACTTCAACTTACGTAACTCATACGTAATTCAATAAATTCACAGAATTCAAGTTATATGTGCAAATAAGACAATTCAATTCATTGCACCATCATATGCATTCACAATTCTTACCTCAAAGCACATCAGATTCGACCACTTCAGCGTGAAACACAAGCACATATCTACAAGACATTTTAGTCTAATATCATGATACTCATCAATCATGCTATACAAGGATGATATAATCACACAACCAATCATAATGTGAAACCCTCTGCAACACAGTTATGTAGGCATGATGTATCATCAAAAACTAATTCTTTGTAGTCGTGACGTGTCATTCATCTAAGTGATCTAAACTAAAAATTTTGTAGGCATATAAGTCAACCACCTAAAAGTTAATCATCTGTAGGCGTAACAAGTCAACTACCCAAAAACTAATCAGTTGTAGGTGTGACATGTCATTCACATAATAAGCATCATAATCATTAAGATTACAGAGACACCAAAGTCATACGTAATTCCATCGATAGGCTTTTACTTAACAAAAAATACGTAACAAAACACACAAAAAGTCTTAAACTAAGACTATCAAAGTATTTATTCAACATTTTCTATGTGTTCTGTCATAAAAGAGTAGACATGTGTTACTACTTGAATTGTTTTTGTTGCTGTTGCTGAGAAGGTTGTGGTGTACTGCCCACTCGCTGGAGGTCATTAACCTTCTTCTGGCGGCAATCACGGATAAAGTGGCCCATTTTGCCACAATGAAAACAGCCACCAGAGTCTCGGGGACATGGTTGTCCATGGTGAACACGATCGCATCTCAAACATTTTGGGTTTAACGATCATTGAGGCTCATTTCCTCCACCTTGTTTCTATCTCTTTGTAACGCCCCAAAATTTTAACCCTAAATTTGAGGGATTTTTTTTTTTGAAGCGGAAACAACAAATGATTCCAGGGTTAGGTATTTCAGAACGATACAGGAAGGTAAAAGCAAACCACACCATTTATTTTTATTTCAATAATAATAGAATCCAACATCAAAGTTTCAAACTAAAATTTCCAATTAGAAAGAAAGTAGGATCGCCAGAGAACAGATCAATCAGTCTTGGTCAGCGCCTCATCCTGCTTCGCTCGTGGAACTATTCTGTGCCTGAAAATGATAAAAATTATAGGAATTAGACTACCACGTCTAAGTAGGAAAACTGTAATTATTCTTACAAGTAGATCATGTGTCAGGCGTGTGATGTGGGTGTCGTGGTTGAATTTCAGTCTAAATATAAACACATAAAGAATTTGATGCAACAGCAATAACAGACATACATCTAATTAGACAGGTAGATTACGTAACAGTTATACTTAAGCACGAAAAGCATTTTATGCAACTACAACAATTAAGCAAGTATTAAGCAATTAAAGCATATTTTGTAACAGTTATTACACTAACATGAATAACATCTATATAACATTCACAATATGAATTCAATTAACTAATATCTGCACAGTTTAAGAAGTCGTTTCATCATAAGCACCGAACACACTGAACGAATATGCAAATGTCTCTTTAATGACTCCAACACAGTGATACATAACTGTTCTAGTTGATGTTTATTTTTTCTTATCCCGCGAGTACACACAGGCCAAGGCAACCATCACCGAAGAGAACGTTCGGGGGTATATTATTCAAAGTTGTTTTATTAATCCGAACATTCTAACAGTGACTGAAATCCTAAGGGAGCGGCCAGTGACCGAGAGAAACTCCCAAAGGCCAAAACCAAAACAGGATGCATCCCTAACTTCTGCAGAAGAACAAAGAACTACCACCTAGGACAAATTGGTAGTCTGGGTCCCCCAACTCCGAGGACTGGGGACCAACGAGTCACTTTAGCTCGAAACCAAAAATTATGTCCCCGGAGTTTTGTACCACTTACCCTCTCTAAGGTAAACCTGAATCTGAGTGAGTAAAACTTTTCATTTAATTAACCTTTCAGGGTGTAGGGGCATTTTTCCCCAACCCCGATACTATCACTGTAGTAGATTCCCAACCTTAGTCATTTTACCCAAGTGTATGAATTAACCCCATCATTTTCCATATTGTTTTCATAAACTCACTCAGAGTGCTCCGGTGCCTTTAAACCGTTTAAGCATAGAAATTAATATTTATTTTTTCTTACCAATATAATTAAATCAAATCACGTACCTACATTAGGTACCTAACCCGGATCGCCCATTGAGCAAGGTTTCCCAAACAACCCCCCTCCTACTAGAAAGGGATAACCATGACTTAATCATTTACCTATTTAGGTTACCACTAGATTATTTCCTTTCTTTTCACAATGCTCCAAGGAAAGAAATTCACATACTCGGAGTACGGGCAATATATAATATCAATACCTAACATTTCTTTGGTATGTCTTACTCATTTTCTACATGAAGAGATCAAGGAATTATCTTAAGAATTCACACTATCATTGGTGTACTGCTGCTACTCTAAGGTAGAAGTTGGAATGTAAGAGAACTTGCAGTTTTATGTGGAATCTAATAACAAAGACTGTAAAACCCATTCAGCTTATTTCAGTAATACAAACACAAGAAAGTTCGTGCACAAAAGAAGTGACAACTAGATATCATTCAGCTAGCATACTGAAATTCTAAAATCCAACATACCAAAACATAACCTTTTTATGTGTATCACAATACAGGCCAAAAGAAAAAAAATAAAACTGTAAGCCCATTCTACCTATCTCAGTTACACATCCCAGGAACTTCAATGTACTAGATCACCCAATCATTACAATGTATTTTTTTTTTTGAATAATTAAGTATAGCATAGCATGTTGGGTTACGCAATAGACCAATAACTCCAACTAGATACTGTTCAGCCATATTAATTTAAGTATCATTTAACATTACAGTTCATTAAAATATAACATGTACAATAACTATTGGTTTGGCAAATTACTGTACTAAGTATAGCACAGCATGTGAAGTTACGCAAGAAACCACTAGATCCAACTAGACACAGTTCAGCCATATTCATTTAAGTATCATTTAACATTTCCGCTCATTAAATACAGTATGTTGTATTATGCTGAACAAAAACAAAAAAAATAACAACCAACAGCTAAACATTCACCCAACAACAAAAGCAACTATCTGTTAGGTTCTTCCACAATTTAAATTAGTAAAAATCAATAACTCCTACACATATCTGTACACACAGTAGTAAGATATTAATGCTACCCGTAAAGAAAAATATTAATGGAAGGCATGCGGTATTCATTATTCAAGTATCCAAAATGATTTCAGCTATGATTCAATGCAATATCAGCCCTAAATTGAAACAGTCATACACATTTCAGACTTGAAAGGATTGCAAAAGACCCACAGACTCTTAGTTAGAGTTTTCAATACCACGGTCAAGAAAACCTGATTCAAACTAGGGTTTTCGATTAAAAAGAAGATAAATTTTTCCATCTAATTTCGGTCAAAGTAGCTAATCCGAGAATGAAGGGTAAATCTTCAAGCAGCACACCCAATTGGTTAAAAACAAAACAGGCTCCCCCAATCTCCGATCTTATTAACTGTCTGGCAACAAAAACCCCTTTATTTTAAATCAGTTGATTTGGGTTTTAGACAACCCACACCCCACTAACCCATGATTAACCTGGAAAAAAAATCACAGAAACCCTACCATTATCTAGCGAGGGTGTTGCGGCATCCACGAGATGAGTCGGTCGGCCCGGACAGCACCACCACCGGCGAGGTCGGCTCTTCACTGCCAGGTCTCGAGCTGCGGCCTGGGATCGGAGGGAGCTTCGAGGTTTAGAAAGGTAGAAGAGAGTGAGAGAGAATGGGACAGCGAGAGAGGGAGACGAAAGGGTTCGGGGTCCCCCTTTGGAGGTGGGTGACCTTCCAAAAAGGAAGGAAGCCCGGCGGCTTCGGCTTCCCCCCCCCCCCTCTCCTATTTCCAAATGTTAGGGTTCAAAAGAACCCTAACCAACGACTTATCGGGGGGGGGGTTTCCCCCTTTATTTTTATCGGGCAACCCTTGTATCTTTTTTACAAGGTGTGGGCCAGGTCCGAGCCCGACCCGCGACCCGCACACGGGATCCAACCACATGTTGGATCCGGGTCTTATAAAAATTATGGATTCTTAATTGGATCCAAAAACCCCATTTATATATTTAATTTATTTCTTTTCTTATTACGTATTTTAATATTTAAATAGGTTTATCTTATAATATGGGTTCTGGATCCGAAACTTGGATCCGTGCCCAGATCCGCCTATTTTACTCCTAAAATGCTAAAAATTTTAAATGTAAATATTGCGGTTATTACACTCTTAGCAGGTCAACGCTTATTATCAGCACTATCTTCAACAGACTTTTTGTCGCAACGTTGATTAAAGTGGCATTCTACAGCAGAATGACCCACCTTTCCGCATAAATTACAATCATCGTGGTTCCGAAGACACATTGGATCGAACAAAACATGAGAGTTATCACCTCGCTCTAGATTGGTGCTCGTGCAAACCAACCCATTAACCTTATTGTAAAGCCCCTGAAAAAAAAATCGCGTCCGACTCGTGTCAGACACGTGCTCGGCACGTGTCGGACACGAGTCAGGGTATGCCCCCTTTATCGGACCCGGATCCGGGCTGGATCCGAGCTCGAGCCGACCCGCGCCCCGGGTTCTCGATTTCTCGAGAAGCCGGTGTCCTTAAAAGGACACAGTGTCTCGGGCGAGGGGCAAAACCCTCGCCCCTTCTCTCTCATCGGCTCCGCCCCTCCTCACGCCGATGCCGCCGGCGATCGGAGACGCCGGCAAGCGATTCCGTCCGGCCGGCCTCCCTGACGACCGGCGATTCTCCCCCTTCGAGCTTCGGTGAGCCCCTCGATCGACCCTTCTCTTCTCGTTCCTCCTTGGGCCACCGACGCCGACGACCCACCGCCAGCCACCAGCGTTCCGGCGATCCTCCCTGCGGCCTCCGACGTCGGCCACTCGTGGTCGGCCACCTCCTTGCAAAAAAAACCCTTGTTGTCTCCTGTGTCACGTGACACCGGCGACTCAGCCGCCAACACAGTATCGCAGGCCCCTCCGTCGTCGACCACCACTGTCTCCCCTGCTGCAACCGCCGGCGATCGTCGCCACTCTCCACCTCTCACCTTTGAGCTCCGACGACCTGCCCCCTGACAACGATCGACGTTCGCCAACCGACACTCCCCCGATCTCCCCTCTTGGTGGTCTTCGGCAGCCGGCTGCCTCGGCCACCCTTTCTGCTCCTCCCTACGTCTGGCAAACGCTCCGACAGCCCGTGAGCCTCGGCAGAGCCACCTCCCTCCGTCCGGTAGCCTTCGACTTCCGGCGTCTGTCACCACCACCTTCCTCCCGCGTTGCTGCGGTCTTTCGGAGGTATAACCCTCCTCTCTCTCTCTTCTGTGTGCAGGATGGATCGACAGGGGGGGGCTGAGCCCCCTGTCATCACCGTCGGTTGGCAGGGGGCTAAACCCCCTGCCTCCCTTTGTTATTGGTCGACAGGGGGCTGGGCCCCTTGTCGTTGGCACTTCTTGGCATGGGGGTCCCGCCCCCTGTCACTCTTCTTGCTGTTGGACGACAGGGGGGCTGAGCCCCCTGTCGCCTCTTGTTTTGGCAGGGGGGTACCCCCCTGCCTTTTTGTTGTTGGTCGACAGGGGGGCTGAGCCCCCTGTCGCCTCTTGCTTGGCAAGGGGTTACCCCCCTGCCTTTTTGCTGTGGGTCGGTAGGGGGGGACTGAGCCTCCCCTGCCTTCCTTTTTGTGGATCTGTCGACAGGGGGGCTCTGTCCCCCTGTCCTTGTGCTTGTTCGGCAGGGGGCGAGGCCCCCCTGTCTTTGCTTTTGTTTTTGGCAGGGGGCTTCGCCCCCCTGCTTGCCTGTTGCTTCTCGGCAGGGGGCGAAGCCCCCTGCCTTCTTTTGTTTGCTGGCAGGGGGCTAGGCCCTCGTGCCTTCTGTTGTTTCCCCTGCAGGGGGCGGAGCCTGTAATGAAGTGCCGGATGAAGTCTCCAAGAGCAAAACAAGAGAGCACGCACATACACAAATAGCCACTAATGGCAAAAGAACAACACAACCACTTAAAGTGGTAAGGCACCCAAAAGAAGAGGAAAAATATATATTCCACTCAAAAGGCTTCAAAGAAGCATACATTACAATGGGGAGAAACCCCTTTATTTATAGACAAAAGAGGAGGCCTTAGAAGGGCTCCTAGAGGGACGTTGGAGCCCTTCCAACGGTCATAAATATGACCGTTGGATGCTCCAACGTCCTCCTAGGTGGGGCCCATTCCAAGGTGGAAAAGAAAAAGAATAAAGAAAATAAAAAAAGAAAGAAAAAAGGAAATAAAAGAAAAGGAGAAAAGTTACAATATGCGATAAGAAGTAAAAAGACTGTTTTACCCCTATATGGGTCTATTTACAAAAGATATAAATATATATATATATATATATTTATATATGTAGATAGACACATAGACATATATATAATTAATATATATATATATATGCGTATGTGTCGTGATCTATATATATATAAATATATATATGTACAACATATTTTAACACCCCCCCCTCAAAGACACGGTGAGATCACCGAGAGTTTGCTAAGGAGAAAGAAGAAACGAGGCGATGGCAAAGCTTTGGTGAAGAAGTCCGCCAACTGGTACTCGGTTGGAACATAAGGCAATTGAATGGTGCCTCGTAGGAACTCATCACGAACATAATGGCAATCCATCTCAATGTGCTTTGTTCTTTCATGAAAGGTGTGATTGCTGGCAATGTAGATAGAGCACTTGTTGTCGCAGCACAGCTTTGAAGGAGTTGAGAATGAGACTCCCATATCTTTACGCAAACTTCTTAACCATACGATCTCCGTGGTGGTAGTGGCCATCGCACGATACTCTGCTTCAGTAGAAGAGAGTGAAACTTTCTGTTGCTTCTTACACCTCCAAGAGATAAGTGACTCTCCAAGAAACACACAATACCCTGTGGTAGAAATACGATCATCGGGGTTACCACCCCAATCAGAGTCAATATAAGCAAGTAAAGTAAGAGGTGAAGAAGAGGGTAAGAATAATCCTTTTGTTATGGTGCCTTTCAAATATCTGATAATTCTCATGACAACAGCCATGTGAATGGTGGAGGGAGCAGTCTGAAATTGACTTGCACTATGAACTGCATGAGAAATATCGGGCCTAGTGATGGATAAGTATGTGAGCGACCCAATCAATTGACGATAAGGTGTGGGATCAGCTAAAGGAGTGCCATCACTGGCTCTCATCTTGGCATTGATTATTTCTGGCGTCTCCACCTTCTTGTCATCAGTCAGTCCAGACCTGTCAATAATGTCGGAGGCAAGCTTCATCTGAGAGAGGACATACCCTTTGGGAGAGTATGCAACTTCAATACCTAAAAAATATCTTAGATAACCAAGATCAGACATATCAAAATTTTCTTTGAGAATATTCTTAATAAGGTTAATACCTCTCTTATCATTACCTGTGATAATCATGTCATCAACATATAATAACAGAATTGTAATGTGATCATTAGAATTTTTAACAAACAAAGCAGTATCAGTATAACATGAGGAGAAACCATTATCAAGAACTACTTTGCTAAAAAGATCATACCAAGCTTTAGGTGTTTGTTTAAGACCATAGAGAGCTTTATTTAACTTTAGAATATTTCCTTTACCAATTTCAAGACCTGGCGGAGGATCCATAAGCACTTCTTCATATAAATTTCCATTTAAAAAAGCGTTTTTAACGTCAAGTTGATATATGGTCCATTGTTTAATGGAGGCTAAGGCAATTAAAGTTCGCACACTAGTCATCCTAGCTACGGGAGCAAAGGTTTCCTCATAATCAATTTCATATTCTTGGGCATAGCCTTTTGCAACCAAACGAGCTTTGTATCTCTCAAGAGATCCATCACACTTGGTTTTAACTTTATATACCCATCTACACCCAATTGCCTTTTTTCCTAATGGTTGGGGAATAATACTCCAAGTTTGAGCTTTGTTAAGAGCCTCTAATTCAACTTTCATTGCTTCAATCCAATGTGGATGATCTTTAGCTTCTTTAAAGGAAGTAGGCTCATGATATGAATGAATTAACATGAGACAAGCCCTATAATTAGGTGAGAAAGATTCATAAGATACAAATTTTTGTGGAGGTCTACTATTACGAGAAGATCTCCTAGGTGCATTAATAGGTTCTTCTAATGAGAGATCTTGAGAATATCTTTCAAAAGCAGGTTGATGTTCAATTCCTGACCGCCGGGTATATACATTTATTTCATTAAGATTCTCAACTTGAGAATCATTACCATGTTGGAGTATATCATTATGATGGGAGATGCCATCACAAGTATTATCGCAAGTACTTGCATCTGGTGTTTCAATTCTAGGAGCAAGATCAAATAGGAAGGAATAGTCAAAGTTTTCTCTAGATGTGTGAACATCAAATCCATTTTGTTCTTCAAGAAAGTTTACATTTCTTGATATATAGAGTTTATTATTTCGAGTATCATAGCATCTATAACCTTTTTTATTTTCACCATATCCAATGAATGCACATTCAATAGCTTTAGGTGATAGTTTATCTTGTCCTTGAACAAGCACAAAACATTTACATCCGAATATCCTTAATCTATTAAAATCTGGAGTAATTTTGAATAATTTTTCAAAAGGTGATACATTTTTTAAAGAAGCAGAAGGCATACGATTGATTAAATATGTTGCGGTAAGAAGAGCTTCGGCCCAAAAGTTTTTAGGAACATTTTTAGAAACAAGAAGTGTTCTTGTAGTTTCAATTAAATGTCTATGTTTTCTTTCCGCAAGACCATTTTGTTGCGGGGTTTTAGGACAAGATCGTTGATGTAAAATTCCATTTGTTTTGAAATAATTTTGAAAATCTTTAGACATGTATTCTCCTCCAGAGTCGGATCTAAATATAGCTATATTGTTTTGAAATTGGTTTTGAATAAGAATATGAAATTCTTTAAAATTATTAAAGACATCGGATTTGTTTTTAATAATGTATACCCATGTATATCTAGTAAAGTCATCAACAAAACTAACATAGTAGGAGTAGCCTCCCTTGGACAGAACGGGTGCCGGTCCCCATACATCGGAATGCACAAGTTCAAAAGGTCTTTTTGACACAAAATTACTATAAGAATAAGGAAGCGAATGAATTTTTCCAAGGATACAATCATTGCATGTGAATGTATTTGTATTACAAAATTTTTCTAAAAAAGGAAAGAGATACAATTTAGAAACACTAGGGTGTCCAAGTCTTTTATGCCGAGTCTCAATATCTTTGGATTGAACATGATTACAAAATGATTTGGTTGGCAATCACAAAAAATCCATATAATAAAGATCCCCTCTTCTATGGCCTTGCCCAATCCGCTTCCCGGACCGGAGATCCTGCACATAGCAATGGGTAGGTGAAAAAGTGACATTACATTCAAAATCGGTAATTTGGGAAACGGAAAATAGATTTAAATTAAGTTTTGGAATAATTCGAATTTTGGGAACAAAAAATTCTTTGTTTTCATTATAAGTTTTCTCAAGATTCCCAATGCCTTCAACATCCAAGGATGTTCCATCGGCAGTGGAGACAAAAGATTTAAATTTGTTGAGACTTGTTTTTGATAAGAGTGATGCATTCGGAGTCATATGAAAGGAGGCACCCGAATCAAGAATCCAAGAGGTCATACCTGGGAAGGAGGAGATAGCGGCGCAGGAAGTGGATGGTGTAGAGGAAAACTGAGAGGAGCTCATCTTCATGAATTGTTGAAGAGTTTCGGTAAGATGAGCAAGAGACTCTTTTATGTCACCATCTTTCTTTGAGTCTTCATTTGGAGGAGCTTCACCAACGGAGGCCACCTTCTTTTTAAATCTTGGGCAATCCGGACGAATATGGCCCGGTTCATTACAATTATGGCAAATGATTTTCCTTCCTCCACCACCATTATTTTTGAAAAAATGAGGTGGTTTGTATGGCCTTACATTGTTGCCGGGTCTAGATACGGCATGAACTTCATAAACATCTCGTTTTAATGTCAAACAAGTCTCTTCTTGACATAAGTCGGCCAAAATATCACTTAGAGGAGTAGAGGCCCTATGGAGAAGGGATCCTCTAAGTTGCTCAAATTCGGGGCGAAGCCCATGAATAAATTGGAAAAATCTTTCTTTTTCCATTTGCTCTTGCCTCATAGCAATAGCACTACCTTCCCATTGGGGTTCGAGAAGGACAAGTTCATCCCATAAAGAAGATAGGACACTATAGTAGTCCCTAATACTCGTATCACCTTGTTTGGTAGCTCTTACCTTTTCTTGTAGAAAGAAATGCCTAGCAAGGTCTCTTTGAGTGTACATGCCTTTCATAAAGAACCAAGCTTCATTAGCCTTCTTGAATTTGGCGAGATTTGCACAAATCTTTAATTCAACATTGTTCATGAACCATGCTAAAATTTTAGCATGCTCACTTTCCCAATCTTCTAATTTAGAAGAGTAATCAAGAATAGCCTTCTCTTTTTCCTCTTCGTTCAAAGCTTCTTCCTCATTGCCTTCAAACTTAGTCAACTTCAATTGTGGTTCCAGAATGGTTCCACATACATAACCCCAAAGTTTTTTACCTTTGAGATTGTTTTCCATAGCGGCCGCCCACATGCGATAATTGGTCCCATCCAATTTGAATGAGAGGTCGATTTTTGCATCCTTGTTGGCCATTTGTAGAAGAGGAATATAAATGCACGAAAGAGAAGGATATTACTTGTCAAAAGAAGATCCGATGAAGCTTTATCAACCTGGCTCTGATACCATGTAATGAAGTGCCTGATGAAGTCTCCAAGAGCAAAACAAGAGAGCACGCACATACACAAATAGCCACTAATGGCAAAAGAACAACACAACCACTTAAAGTGGTAAGGCACCCAAAAGAAGAGGAAAAATATATATTCCACTCAAAAGGCTTCAAAGAAGCATACATTACAATGGGGAGAAACCCCTTTGTTTATAGACAAAAGAGGAGGCCTTGGAAGGGCTCCTAGAGGGACGTTGGAGCCCTTCCAACGGTCATAAATATGACCGTTGGATGCTCCAACGTCCTCCTAGGTGGGGCCCATTCCAAGGTGGAAAAGAAAAAGAATAAAGAAAATAAAAAAAGAAAGAAAAAAGGAAATAAAAGAAAAGAAGAAAAGTTACAATATGCGATAAGAAGTAAAAAGACTGTTTTACCCCTATATGGGTCTATTTACAAAAGATATAAATATATATATATATATATATTTATTTATATATGTAGATAGACACATAGACATATATATAATTAATATATATATATATGTGTATGTGTCGTGATCTATATATATAAATATATATGTACAACATATTTTAACAGAGCCCCCCTGCACCACTCTGTTGCTCCTCGGCTGGGGGCTCTGTCCCCCTGCCTCTTGCATTGTGCCGGCAGGGGGCGAGGCCCCCCTGCTTTTCTGTTTTCGAGCAAGGGCTTGCCCCCTGCATCTCTGTGTTTGTTCTCCGGCAAGGGGCCTTGCCCCCTTGCCTTGTTCTTGCTGCCGACAGGGGGCTGCGCCCCTGTCTCATGCTCTGACAGGGGGTGTTTCCCCCCTGCCTTGTTGTAGCAGGTGTGGCAGGGAGCCCCTGCTCCCTCCCCTGCCTTTCCTTGTGCTAGCAGACAGGGAGCTCCTACTCCTGCCTCTGTTGTTGTTGCCAAGCAAGGCTGAGGCCCCTGCCTCTGGCACCCTTGTCTGCAGCAGGATGCAGAGCTCCTGCCTCTGCCTCCTGCAGGCAAGAGGCCTGGTTGCCTTGTTGCTTCTTGTTTACCTTCGGCATATGCTAATGTTCTGAGATCTCCAGGTTGAACGATGGATCCAGCTCGCCCTCTGTGGCTCGAGCTCTTCTTTGCCTACGCTGCATGCGTACGAGGACCCGCAACCCCTTAAGGTAGGGGATTTTTGCGCGAAAGGACAATGAACTGATAAATGCTAAAATAAGAAAGCTAACTAAAAGAGGATGATATATGTATACGTATAATGTATATACGTATGTCTTTACCTTCAAGGACGCGGTTTCGCGATCCTTGTCCTCTTTACTTTCCTGCACTTTCCTTTCTGTCGCCGCCGTGCTATATGTGCCTAGGCTTTTCATTCCTGTCTTTACATTTCCTGTCTTTTAACTCAAGGACGCGGTTTCGCGATCCTTGTCCTCTTTACTTTCTCGTACTCTACTTTCTTGCTGCCCCGCGCTTAGCGCCTTGGCATTTACTTGCTTATGTCTGCGCTGTTCTCCATGATGCAAGTCTTGGTCCTCCTTTACGTTCTTGCACTTTACTTCCTATATTTACTTGTTGCCCCGCGCTTTATGCGCCATGGCTTTGCTGCTGCTTTATTCTTCGTATTTTACTTTCCTGTGCTGACGTGCTTGCTCTTGCACTTACCTTTTGTATGTATTCGTCTTTACCTTGTTGCTGCGCCCCGTGCATATGCCTTGTTCATGCATGTATCCTATCTCTGTCGCATGCTCCTTTTCCTGCTTGCGCTTATTGATCTATCGAGGTGCAACCCCATGCCTCGTGAGTCGTCCTTTACACTTGCGTAGTCAGTATAGGATCTCTTACCTCACGAGTTGCTTGCGTAGTTGCCTGCTTGTGCGTTACGATGATCGAGGTATGATCTCATACCTCGCGTGGAGCTTTAGCGTTCCCCCCCTCGCGGTGCGGCTTCGCCCACCGAGTCTTGTCCCTCGTTTTGCCTTAGTATGTGCATGAGTTTGCCTCTTGTCAGCTTGCACTCCTTGAGTGCAGCTTAGAGTGTATAATATATCGTCTCACTTGGCTTACAAGCCACGACACACACTTATGCACTTCAGTTCTCCTAAGACATTTTCTTAGGTGCAAACCTACTTTTTAGGATGTATAGCTTTTAAAGTGATAGCGGTCAGATCTCCCAAATCGATGCATTTGGGATAGATGTGTTACAACCTCAGTTCGCCTATCCGATACGACTTAGATAACCCTGTTTAGGATCCTATGCACGAGTAGGGCGGGGATCCTAGCGAGGTACCTGCACCATCACTAGATCGATGTTACCTCACCTTTGATGCGAGACCTAGTTTCTAGGCTTTCTGGCTCAACCATGTTTGTAGCGCCTTCCTTCGTGAAGGTATTGTTGGATCTCCTATAAGGGACTCATGTTCCTCCTCTTGTAGTTCTACCCTTAGTCACGTACGATATGTTTGGACTACGAGAGCAGATCGAGAGGTCTATAGTAACCTCTAAGCGTGTATCGACACATTAAGCTAATCCTATTATATTGATTTTCGCCTAATAGGCAGATTGCTCGCGATTGTCTATAGGATCCGAGCACGATCAGTTGAAACTGAATGAGTTCACTGCAGGCTTCTATAAAGTAGAAGCATTGGGATTTCCTACGAGAGATCCATACCCCTCTTATCGTGGTTGTACTTTTGAACAGGTACGTTGCGTACTACGATGAGTAGGATGAGAGGCCTATGTCTGCCTCGAACATGCAATGGCATGTGTTTAAGATCACAAGAGTGATGTTTCTACCCTCACTGAGGATTGACCCCCCTTTTCATCGTGATTGTATATGTGAATAGTTACGATACGTACTGCTGTGAGTAAGATGTGAATTGTGTGCTTGCCTCGAACGCGCAATGGCGCGTATAACTCACCTAAATAATAATCATGCGCCTTTACAGGCAAGATGCTCGAATGGGCTGAAAGACCAGAGCATGAGAATGGGACGGCGGTTAAGAAACCCTCCGTCGTGCTCATTCGGAACGGTTCATCAAGAGAGAGGATGGATGGTACAAAACTCCGATGGACAGTCATATATGGCAATCTCGGGCAAAGATCCGACCTTCCCCAGTCATCGGAGGTTAGGGGAAATCCTTTTGGCCACTTCTGCAGAAGTACGGATGCGCATTCATTTGGCCTTTGTTTGCCTTTGGGGATTTACTCTCTTGGTCACAGACCGTCCCCTTAGGAAGCGGACTCAGTCAGTCATTCGGGATATAATAAAATACATAGCATAATGGGCCCCCGAATCAATCTCGGTTGTTTCTACGTTTTGCCTTGTGCGTACCCACAACGGCCTGCTCAGTAATGAGACAAGATATAACTTATGCACATGATCATGAGATATGCATGTTGTGACGTGCGTTGCTTGCTTGTTAGCTCGATTGTTAGGTATGCTACTCGTTGAGCTAGGTACGCCTGCCGAGGCATTACCCTTGTTGGTTAAACTGCTTACGCAGTTCCTTGCTTGGAAATAACTAGCTTCTCATACTAGTTGATTGTTTGTCCTGTGTAGCTTATGAATTGTTTGTGATACAATAGCTTGTGCCTCACGATGAATGTAATCACTCGTTGATGGATTGAGCCATCCTATGGTACTTGTATGTATTACGAGTATTGTTATGAATACTTGTATTATGCAATTGTTTTGCTTGGCTGGTGAATAAGAGTTAGTTATTCTTCACCTATTATATATGTGGGATTGCTATAGTTGTTTTGTTTAGCACGTTGATCCTTCATGCTCTTGTACGTAGCTGTTTGCCTTACTAGAGCTTTGCTTACTCCACAATACTTTTGGTTAGATCTCCTAGTCTTGCTTGTTTCTGCTTGAGCTAGCGTTTATCTTACTTATTGCAGCTTCTGATCTTTCTTGTCCTTTGCACCCCTACTAGTCTGTTGTGTGACTGACCCATTTTCATGGGCAGGTGGTGAACAGGTGAGACAGCTTGCGATGGCATGATGACGAGATGCATTCAAGGCAATGCCCTTTCCGGACGTTGCGCTCCTGGGGATACTTTTGATAGATGCGGTATAAGGTTTCTTTGAAAGCATCTCTTTTGATTATAACTCTGGATTTCTAAAACTGTATTACCAAAATGTGATTCTTTTTTTCATTTCAATAAAATATATATTTGAACTGCAAATCGGTTTGTAAGGGGGAATCTGTTTTTTTTTGTAATGTGCTCAAGGTCTAGGGACTTGTTGTTTTGAACCTGATCTTCCGCTGAACTTCTGTTTTAAACTCTGATAAATGATTGATTTCAAAGCTTTCAACATTTTTCATAAAAGGTTTCAAGTCCATGATTTTGGGGCGTTACACTTATGATCCAAGTTCTGGACCATCGCTTGTAGCCGCTCAACTACTCTAGTTAATGCATCTATAGATTTGATCAGTTCATTGAACGACATCTAAGCAAAAACACATTCTTTAATTAAAATAAATGCAGAATAATCTAAGAGAAATAATACTCACAATGTGATGTAGATGTCGGATGATCAAGGGTTACCGCTTTCCCTGTTGCTCTGATACCAAAAGCTGTAACGCCCCAAAATCGTGGACTTGAAACATTTTATGAGAAAGGTTGAAAGCTTTGAAATCAATCATTTATCAGAGTTTGAAACAGAAGTTCAGCGGAAGATCAGGTTTAAAATAGCAAATCCCTAGACTTTGGGCGCATTACAACACAAATGAAATCTTCCCCTTATAAACCGATTTGCAATTCGAATATACATTTTATTGAAATGAAAAGAAGAACCATGTTTTGGTAATACAGTTTTAGAAATCCAGAGCTCTAATCAGAATAAATACTTTCACAGAAACTTTATACCACATCTATCAAAAGTGTCTCCAGGAACGCAACGTCAGGAAAGGGGCATTGCCTTGAACGCATCACGTCATTGTGCCATCGCAAGCTGTATAGCCTGCTCACCACCTGCCCATGAGATGGGTCAGTCTCATAACAGACTAGCAGGGGTGCAAAAGACAAGAATCATCGGTGGTTGCAGAGGAAGGGGAGGAAGCAGAGGGGGTTGCCGAAGTTGCCGAAACTCTGAGGTCGTCAACGACGGCAAGAGAAGGGGGAGAAGGTGGTGGCGATGGTCGTCGGCAGTCGAAGGTCGTCGGTGCTAAGAGGTCGATGCCGACTTTGATCGTCGACGTCCTGCGACACAGAGGACAAAGAGGGGGGGTGCTCGCGTCGTCGGGGGGTCTGCCGGACTGAGAGAGGAGGCGGTCGGACGAAGTGGGTCACCGGCGTCTCCAATCGCCGGCGGCAGCGTGAGAGAGACTGAGCAAAGGAGAGAGAAGGGGCGAGGGTTTCTGCCCCTCGCCCGAGACGCCTGTGACTTTTTAAAGTCACAGGCTTCTCGATCGTTCGAGAAGCTGGGTCAGGGTCCGGGCTCGGATCCGTGTCCAGCTCGGATCCGATGCGATGGGCAGACCGCGACACGTGTCCGATTTTTTTTTTTTAACGGGCTTTACACTCAATCTCATAACTCTATAAATAGGTGATGGCTCTTGTATGGATCATAATCTTGATCTCTAATGAATTGAGCACTCTTTCTCTATGGAGAAATGGCTTTGAGTAGATTCTTCACCTCTATATGAGGAAATGACTCTTAGATTCTAGATCCTTCTTGAGTTTAAGATAATAAACTCCACTCATCTCACTCTCCAACCCATCTAAACTGCCCATCTAGCCTAGCCGACCCTAGATCCCTCTTATTATTTTATCTCTGTTCCTAGTTTGAATTGCCTCCTAATTATCTTCCCTAACCTAGTGAAGCCTAACAAGTTCAGCCAATGATATCTTTAACCTTTAATAGCCAAGAACAACTATATAATTTCACTTAGCTGGTTTGATGGTGTCATAAGCAGAAATATTCCTTACAACATTATGTAACACATTATGCCATATTGTGCTGCCCCATCTCTATTTCATTGTTCTCCAATGTATCATCTATATTCTATACCCAAGTCAAAAGAACAATTCTTCTGCATCAGTTACAAGTTTCCTCGTGCAGAAGGAAGATCCATCTTCATCACTAGAATGTCACATACATGATCTTCACAAGATACTACATGCCACAATATAAACACCCTTCTTTTAAGGATTTAAGCATCATTGCCTCCTATGACCTAAAGCATATCTTATAGATATGCATTTCTGTGCCCCACAAAAAAAAACTGTTATGCATGAATAACATGAAAAGAAATTGCAACCAAATGTTTCCAGATAGAATGGTTACAGAAATTTTAAAATAATGCAAAGTAAAGTACATCTCCATCTAAAATCTTTGAAGGCAGTAAAAACCTCACTCCATAAATCTGCTCTTTAGTCTGAAAATTTGTGTTGGAGCCATTCCTCTAATATACCAATTTGTGCATTCTAAAACTGCATATTGGTAAGGAGTGTTAAGGCAATGTTTTCCAATGCAAAGTACCATTATCAAGTAACAATTTGTGAAGCAATTTCATCATCACCCTCTACAGAAAAGAATTTTAAGAGAAACTGAAACTCTAGATAATCTGGAAGTGATCAACAGAAAGTAATAGTCTTTAGTTTTGAGTTCTTTACAACTCTTATTTGAACGGCGGGGGGCTTCATATATTCACCAAATTTGTTCACTTGATGATGGTTTATTATTGAAAGCTAAGCATGCACAGCTGAGATAATTTTGAAGTGATCTTTACCTTTGAGCTTTTTACAGGCACAATTCTTATTTGAATGATGTGGGCTTCGTAAATTTAACCAAGTTTTTCACTTGACAAAAGTTTGTTATCCAAACCTAAACATGCACCTACTTAGCTGCCCAGTCTCTGCATTCATACCTGCAATCAACTATATAACTACCACTTTGGTTGGTTTATCTGCGATGCCAAAGACAATTTTCAATTTATGCAACAAATTTTAAATGCTAACATGCCTCGACAAAAATCAAAAACTCAAATTCAGGTACACAATGTACAGATGGAAATTTACTAGACTTGTGCATGGTGATGAAAAATTCATCCAGAAGAAAATGTGATTATAGTGCTTTCTAAAATTCACAAGGCATTGACATGTGATTTCAAGAGAGTTGTTTCGATCCCCGAACGCAGCCACCTCGCGATGAATACACTTCTTGGTCATGTAAACAGCTTCAACTGTTGCCTCAAGACAGGTAACTTCTCGATTTTTCTACACCAAAGAGCGGCCTCTTTCCAACTGAATGAATCAGTCGAACTGTTACTAACTCACTACTGCTCCAACCAAGAGATCATGTGTCCCCTACTCGAGATCGGCGGCGGTTCCGCAATGGAACCGAAGTGAATCACAGTCATGAACGAATTGATCCAATTGGAGTGCCCATGCCTACCATTGATCCTACATGGGTTTTAGGAGGCATTCAGTAATTCATATCGGATATTAGGTTCAATTGACTACCTCAATGTGATCTGAATCTATTTTTCAGTAATCATCATCTTGCTGAGAAGTGTGACAAATGCAAAGCTATATCTTTCATTCACAGTTTTGTGTGGATAAACAATTGGAAGGTCTGAAGCAACAGCAACAAACAAGACCACCTCTTTTTTCCTTTTTCCATGTTCTCACCCAAACAAGAAAACGTTGTCCCCATCGTTGAATTACCAAAAAATATTGATTAGTACCTCAGCTAGTTGTCGAGACAGGTTGCGCTTCCAAGAGGGTTGTTGGGTTTCGTCGTCGTCGTCGCCTTGGCTTGCAAGCAAGGTTGGCGATGGTTCCATCTCTGGTTCGATCTTTCGGAGGAAGGTGAGAGCGGCAGGTGTTCCAGAACCAAACCAGGGTTTTAGTTGGCAGTTAAATCGAATGTCACAGGGACACGGGACTGAGACACGATACGTGACATGCAGACGACAATATTATTGCTTTTAATAGTTTTTTCATGAGAAAAATATTGCCACCCCTCGAGTGCGGCGTAACCCTATAGTAGAAACCCACCTCCTTTTTTAGTTTTTTTAGATAAAACAACAAAAAATAATTACGAGTAATTTGACTCGATTCTTTAAAAGCTTTGTAATTTTTTATATTCTTTAAAATTACAAATATAAATATCAGGATAATATAAAAAATTATAAGGTTTTTAAGAAATCGGATCAAATCATGCGTACAATATGATTGTTTTTTTGATAAAAACAAACCATATGAACCCAACGAAGGGCGCCGCTTGTTTAGTAGGAGCTGTTACGTTACAATGTGTTGAGACTTTGCAAGATCAAAACCCAACGGTATGTAGTGAAAGTGGTGGGGGTCTGCCTAACCCCACCTTGCCTATAAAAAAATAAGCCATATGAAAATGTGATTTATGCAGGAGAAAACATTTGGTAATGGTGCCATTACCTACAAACTTCAGATCTCCATGTGCAAGTTGTTTTGATTTAATCGTTGTTACATGGGTGTGACACGGGTGCAGAGCAATTTTAAAAAAAAATTAGCATAGAGACATGGCTATATATGTATATATATTTTTAAAATATATATATATATAACAATAATAAGACTCGGACAAAGTTGTGCCCATTAGTGAACATGGCTATATATATAACAATAATAAGACTCGACTATATATATATATATATATATATATATAATTTTGTTTTTTTAGTTTTTATATATCTTTTGCCTTAAAAAATAGACAAAAATAGACTCGGTAAAAGTTGAATGAGTCTAAAATATGGACGGACTAGGCTCTGCTGCGTTAATTGAGTCTGACACTTGGTTGACCGTGTCCGCACTGTGTCTGAAGTTGCACCCGTGTCAGGGCATGTTGACGTGTGTGCATCGACCTTATAACCGAGTCTGTGCGACTTAGTTTAATCGGACCTCATGGATAGATTCATGTATTGAAAATAGTGGAAACCAACTTTTGGATTATGTTTTTTCGATGAAAAAAAAGACACCGAGAAAAGTATCACACATTGTAGCCGCTGATTTTTGAAGCCTTATGAAAAAACTACCTGACTCCTAATCAGACAAATCAAGAGCTTATTCCCACTAAGTAACATGTAAATCACAACTCTAAGGTTAGTTTCATGAAAAAACAACCAAAACTAAGAAAGAAAAAAAGGAGGCATTTGTACCCCGCGTCGCCATTTCCAAATGTCACCTCTTTATATAGTTTTGTTTAGTCAAAAGCATGTTTTAGATGGTCTGATCATGTTGTAGGAGCTAATTTTTCAAGGATAGATCGTATGCAATCACATTATACATTTTAATATGTTATTACACTTAAAAAACCCATTTACAAATATTTGCTTTCTTCAATTCATGCATTTTTAAATATGAAGTATTTGGTGAATATTTTATATGGCCTTGCATAGCTTTTAATGCAATATATGGATATTCAAATGTGGTTGTGATTTTGTTCTTAAATTGTTCTAGTATTGCATGCATCTTCGACTTATGCAAGATATTATTATGGTTTTACCGATTTTGGTTGTAGTATGATTTCATCATGGTTTTATCAGTTTTGGTAGCCTTGTGTCACGTAGTCAAGAGGCAAGTAAATGTCCACCTAGGGTGGGCACAAAAGCTTGAGCCTAAATGTATTTTGATGGTTTTTCAAGTTAAAGTAAGTTTATATAGCCTTATGCCTTGTTTTTTCTTTTATTTTTAATTAACAAGGGTTTGGGAACTTTGGTCAATGAAAGGTATATTTTTTATCTCTTTATTAATGTCATTATTAATTTATATATACTATTTATTCAAATTAGTGCTTGGATCCTATATATATTTGGGTGAGATCACACCCGAAATTGGATATACTTGACATAGTTAGCTTGTGAAAGCCATAACTTTGCAACCATATATCAGAATTCAATAATTTTTAATGTGTTGGAAAGCTTGTTTAATTTTATAAGTTCTGTCTTTTTAAGCTAAATGCAAAATCATATTCATTCATGTTCTAAATTGAATAACAATTAAATGGTTTCTGTTTTGGCAAATTCAGTTGCTTATTGAAATAAGCTTTATCTTATTTTTTATCTTAATTAAAATCATATTTATGATTATTGACTGTGATTACATGTTTATTTTTCATTTCAAATGTCTATTATTTAAAATTTGATATATCTAAATAAGCTTGGATATTTTAATTGATTATTTATGATCATATATTTTAATTTATAACATTGATTTATTCATGAAGATTTTATTTGCATATTTAAATTGACATGACAAATTTGTCACGCATAGAAGTGTAATTAATCTCATTACTATGATTATTTTAAATAAATAAAAAATAAAAAAAGATGTGCAACAACCATATGCTTACACATTAAATATAAGAAGTGTGTATCTCTAGCAAAGTCAACTCAACTATGTATGCTCGCACAACTCCCACAACATAGTCGGCTATATTCAGCGAGGGTCATCCTTACACAGCCTCGAACGGGGTTGCCTTAATGGAGGAGTGATAAGTCATATTATAGGACCACTCCCATGGAAGGAGTCCTACCCACTCCTTGGGTCTATCACCAATGAAGGCACAGAGGTAGTCCTAAAAACACCAGTTCAGTACCTCAGTTTGTCCATCTATCTGGGAATGATAAGCGGTATACATGGAGAGCTTGGTACCTTATAACATAAAAAACTCCACCAAAAGGTATTGATAAACACTAGGTCTCTGTCACTAACAACTGTATAGGGCATCCAATGCAGGCAAAACACCTCTCATACAAACAACTATGTAATGGATATGGCAATGTACAAGTGTGATACGATCATGAGGTGCTCATACTTGGACAGACAATCCACCACAACCATAACTGCAGACTTTCTCTGCACGGAGGAAAGCCCATTAATGAAATTTATCAATATGTCCTCCCAGACACAGTTTGGCACCAAAAGAGGTTGCAGTAATTTGGTGGGGGAGGCAGCCTCGTACTTGACCCTCTCGCACATGTCATGCTACCCTATGAATAGTCAAGCTTGTTTCTTCATACCCCTCCACCCAAACTCCCTACTAAAATTCTAGTAGGTCTTTTATGCACCCTCATGGCCCGTTGTATGTGTGGTACTGCTCTATAAGAAGAATCGTCAATTTTGACTCTAGAGGGACTACTATCCACCCATGATGCATCACAAAATTCTCTTGAATCTCAAGTATGGGAGCCTCACCTCTCTGGATCTATGCATGTACAATATAGAGGTAACCACGCGTTGTATACTCCCACTAAAGGTTAACTTGAAAAAATAATGTAACTACAGTCATGCTAAGACACGTCAGCTCAACCTCGTGTCCCCGTCGTGAGAGGGCATCGACTACCTGATTAGAGACCCCCTTGCGGTGTTGGATCTTAAAGTCATACCCCAGAAGCTTTGAGACCCACTTCCATTGTGTAGGAGTGCTCACCCACTTCTCAAGCGTGTACTTGAGACTCCTATGGTCTGTCTTAATTATAAAGTGTTGACCAATCAAAGATGGTCTCAGCTTGTCCACGACCATGATGACAGTCATTAACTCTTTCTCGTATGTGGATAGACCCCACTTCCCAGTTGTGATCACCTTACTCAAATAAGTGAAGGGGTGTTCATATTGCATAAGAATAACCCCTATATCGAGCTTGAATGCATCAGTGTCAACCATAAAAGCCTCTATGAAATCCGGTAAAGCCAACACGGGTGCATGACTCATGGTCTCCTTTAGAGATTCGAAGGTCGCGGTAGCATACTGGCCCCAATGAAAGACACCCTTCTTTAAGAGGGTCGTCAGAGGGTGGGTTATCTAAGCATACCCCTAGACGAACTTTATGTAGTACTTGGTAAGATTGAGAAATCCCTGCAGTCCCTTGACCTTCTTCAAGTCCATTTCAACACCCTGATCCAAAACAACATATTCTAAGTAATTGACATGGCTCTGACCAAAGTTGCACTTAGTTAGCTTCGCACATAACCAATGCTCAACGAGGATCTCCAAGGTAACCCGCAGGTAGTGCATATGGTCTTCAAAAAAAGGGTTGTAGATCAAGATTTTATGGACCTGACCATATGAATGAACAAATATTGTTACAAACCATCTTATATCCGACCATGATAAGCTATTATAGATCTAGATCCACTCAAGAGATCAGTCTGACTAATACTAGAGGGCCCCCTTTGCTATTTTGTTTCTTATTTTTAACCTTTTACTTCTTTTAGGACTTTTAGGTGGTATTTTGCTTTTTTATGACTAAATTCTATAAATAAGTGTTATTATTATTCATTAATTATGAATAAAATTAGTAAATTATTATTTTTCCATTCTCTATTTTCTTTACCTATTTATGTTTGATACATGCTATTTTTTTTACCTCTCGAGGCCCCTTTGAATATGTTTTGCCGACTAGCCAAACTGCATTGAGTAACGCAATAAGGGCCCACACCCTTATCAATTTTCATACATGATTTTGGCGAAGCATGTTATATGTCTCCCCCCCTCCCCCCCCGAAGATGCATTGTTTGCTACAGTGCATGTTTGGGGGTATGAATGAGCACCATGTATATAAGCATGTGGCGCTCGTATCCCCGTGTGTGTCAGCATCACTTAGCATCAGAGTCTGGTGTGATTGCAAGGACTTAAGTACCCTTTCCTGCCATTCTCGCCATGAAACAATAGTTTGAGAAAAGGACAAAAATGTCTTTTATAAAAAAAAGAAAATGACAGTTCGAGAAAAGGACAAAAATGTTTATCCATAAAGTCGAGGATGATGTTAACTATTCAAAGTCCAAATGTTCCGTTTTTGCCCTAAGCAGTAAACTTTTGCACTATCTGCTATAACAGAAGCTCCCTTTGACGATGCACCATTTGTCGTCGTCTGCTGCCACCGGAGCACCCTTTGCCATCGTTTGCTGCCATTGAAGCACCCTTTATCATCGTCTGCTACCGCTGAAGCACCCTTTGTTGTCGTCTGTTGTCGCCGAAGCAACCTTTGTCGTCATCTACTACCGCTGAAGCACCCTTTGTTGTCGTCTGCTACCGTCAGAGCATCCTTTGTTGTCATCTGCGCAGTGACAGGATCGTTTCTACCATCGGCTGCATCTACCTTCTAGGTGTTTTCCTCCACTATCGAATTACCAAAACTCGTATCATTCTAGTGAGTTTCGTGTAAGGTTTTGTTATGCAAACAAATCAATTTGTAAATTTAAATGCTAAATCTTACAACTGGTTTTACTATTTATGCTAAATAACACCTATTTTTGTAGTGAAATAAATCAATTTGTACCTATCCACCTTCTGGGCGCCAAAAAACAGTTAACATGATTTATTCTTATGAAAGCCAAACATTTCAACGATATGTACTTATGAAGGCTAAATTTCTATAATGATTTGTATGTTTGATACATCAACGATTTATATGTTTGAAGTAATAACAATTTAATGAAATTACCATAATTTATACTTAAGTTTGATAAATCATACAATAATGTTTACGTATGAAGCCCAAACGCTACAACGATATGTACTTATGAAGGTTGCAATTTCTACAACGATTTGTAAGTTTAAAGCAACAATAATTTATATATTTAAAGCATTAACGATGTGTATTTATGAAGTTACCTCGATTTGTACTTAAGTTTGCTAAATCTTACAATGATGTTTACTTATGAAGCCAAATATTGCGATGATTTGTAATGTTGGTGATTGTTTAACGAATGAGATAAATTGTATTATTATATAATTGGGGAGGCGGTTGTAACATATAATGATGCGGTTAAATTTATGTGTTGTGTAGGTTAGCAATGTCTAAAGCTTGTCAGATAAGAAATCCTTCGTCGCTCGATGGGATGACTATTAAAAAAAATTACCCTCCAGTCCCATCTATATGAGCGTTATGAAATGTACCAAAATATAATAAAGATTGAGAATGATAAAGACAGGGACAAAGTGTTGAAATTGTATAATGCATAGCATTATCCATTAGATATTGAGGCTGAAGAGCAAACGACGCATGAGAAAAAACTAAATATGAAGAAGAAGAAGAAGAAGAAGGATGAAGAGAAGGAAAAGCAAATGAAAAAGGAGGAGGAGAATGAAAAGCAAAGGAAAAAAATGCAAATGAAGAAAGAAGAGGAGGAGGAGAGGGAAAGGCAAAGGCAAAGAAAAAAGTCGGAGGAGAGGGAAAGGCAAAGGAAGAAAGAGGAGGAGAATGAAAAGCAAATAAAGAAGAAGGAGGAGGAGATGGAAAGTCAAAGAAAGAATGAGGAAGAGAAGGAAAGGCAATTGAAGAAGAAGAAGGAGGAAAGGCAATTGAAGGAGGAGGAGTAGGAAGCGAAGAAAAGGCAAATGATGAAGATGGAAGAGGAAAGGCAAAGGAAGAAGCATTAGGATGAGGAAGAGAAGGAAAGGCGAAGGAAGGAGAAGGAGGATGAGGATGAGAAGAAAAGGCAAAGGAAGGAGGAGGAGGACAAGGAAGAGATGGAAATGGAAAGGAAAAAGCAGAAGGAGGAAGAGAAGGAAATGGAAAGAAAGGAAGAAATTGAAAATGAGAGGAGGGAGGCAAATGAAGGAAGAAGAAAGGCAAAGGATAGATGGAGGGGATGAAGATGAGAAAAGTATGACAAAGGTACGTAAATTGATCATGTATGTCACAATTTACTCTGATAGATATTATTATGTATAGCGATTATTGTGATAGCGATTACTATGTATAGCGATTAATGTGATAACGATTATTATGTATAACGATTACTGTGATAGTGATTATTGTGATAGGTATTATTATGTATAGTGATTACTATGCATAGCGATTACTGTGATAGCTACTACTATGAATAATTTACTGTTATAAGTATGATTATGTATAGCGATTACTGTGATAGTGATTATTGTGATAACGAGTGTGCAACGATTGTTATTTATAGCGATTACTGTGTACAATGACGTGTAGAAGTACATATGAGACTTATTTTGTTTTGATACGAATAATATGCTATTTTGTGTTACAATGAGGTCAGAAGAGAAGTAGAGCACCAGGTGAAAAGCTTAGAGGGTGGTGTCAGTGGCCTATAGTTCTGTCGTGGTATGTACAACTGAGTGAATATCAGAAGGGTCGATTACAAAATATGCACTTCGGTGGCCTTCTAGACCAACATTATTTTGAAACGTGTTGGAACACCATGACCCACATGGTAAATAAGTGGATTTATAAGATGAACACATTCCAGTTTGATTCTTTTACGATCACCATGACCCTAGAAGATGTGACACAAATTACGGGCCTTAAATGCCATGGAAGTGTTGTCCTATTACAAGATTCAAACTATAACGCAAGGGACAAGTGCATGGCCCTTCTAGGAATGCCGATAGAGGACTGGAGTCAATGTATTTCTGGTGGAAGCAATTCTACATCGATGAAAGTTTATTCTTTCCGTAATAAATGGGAAGGCTGGTCCGCTACATGTGCATCTGAAAGAGCTGACCAAGAGTTGTGTGACTTCCTTCTTTATTTTTTTGGACTTACTTTATTTTCTGATTTGTTTGGTTTGAGGATAAGTTACATATGGCTGCAATTCTTAAAAGACTTAGATAAAGTCGACAACTATGCATGAGGTGCTGTTATACTCGCACACTTGTACAGTCAACTTTACCGTACGAGTAAGGGTACAAAAATCATTACAGGGTTTTGGCATTTGTCTAGGTAATTGTTTATTACATATTTTATAGTTGTAGGCTAAGATCGTTGAAGGTTATAGTCTTACTAATATATTGATTTTGTAGGCCTAGTTGTGGGAGCATATTGTTGCCTTGCATCCTCAGTGTGACACTACGATTTGTGGTTTTCCAAAGATCGAATGGTGGGCTAGAACAAATTTCAAGGAAGAAAATGCTAAGTTCATTTTAGATGGTCTGCAATTAAATGAGGTAAATGGTTTAAAATTGTTTATAATCGTTTCAACATTTATCATTCATTAGTATAAATCGTTGAAATGTTTAGCATTCTTAAGTAATTATCGTTGCGGGATTTTGTCTTCATTAGTACAAATCGTTCTAATGTTTAACATTCTCAAGTAATGATCGTTGTAGGATTTTGTATTCCTTAGTACAAATCGTTATCGCTTTAGCATTTAACTTTTATTAGTGTAAATCATTGTAATTGTTAGCATTCTTAAGTAATGATCATTGTAGGATTTTGTATTTCTTAGTGCAAATCGTTATTGCTTGAGCATTTGACTTTCATTAGTGTAAATCGTTAGCATTCTTAAGTAATAATTGTTGCAGGATTTTTTATTCGTTAGTACAAAGCATTATCGTTTTAGTATTTAACATTCGTTATTGTAAATCATAGTAATATGTAGCATTCATTAGTGTAGATCATTTTAATACAAAGTTCTCATTAGTAACAGTCGTTGTAATATATTTAACACTCATTATTATAAATCATTTTAATATTTAGCATTCATTAGCATGAATAATTATGTTTATACCTAAACCATAATCTCCAATCTATAGGTTGTGTGGAGACTGTATAGAGATGGGGAGGACGAGGACCAAGAGGTTGTTGCTCAGGCTGCGAGACTGTCTAGCTGCGATATTTGGCTGTTTAGCAATTATGAAGCCGAGTTGCAGCATGGTAGTCGAGTTCTCCTACAAGCTGGCTTGGGACAGTCTACCCCAAAGCAGCCTGTGGAAGCGAGAAGGAAGATTAATAGTGGTGGGGCAGGAACGTGAATTGACACGAACGCTTCAAGAAACAATTGGATAGCTGAAACAAAGGCGGTGTTCGTGTCATAGCATATGATTATAAAGAACGACAATATGACGCCAACTATTTCAAAAAATATTGGGAACCCATGCGTCAAAATTTGAAGATTGAGAATAAGCAACGTGGAAATGTTGGGAAGCCATGCGTCCCTCCTATCCCCCATCATGTCATCTCTCAGCACAGAAAACATGCCCATCATGTCACTCCACCTACAACAACGATTCTCTCAGTTGCAGTACACGATGAGGAGCGAACACAACTCACAAAAAAGAAGGCAGTCTCTGCCACAAGGTTAGAGATGTTGGAGACGAAGAATAAGGAGTTATAGAAGTAGGTGAGGAATTTGAGGAGACAAATGCGGTCACAATATGATGCACTGGTAGAGATGATGACCAGTGTTTATAATAAGATCGAGAGAATCAAGAGGCCACCGAGGAAAGAGAGTCCACTAAGAAAAAGAAGTCGATTTGTATCTCAAAGTCTATCTAAGTCGTCAAGTGCCACTGAATAAACATTATATACATTTTTTATCTCGATATTTATTTATTGTAATTCTATAATTCTTTTTTGTAACATGACATTCTATAAATGTATAATTCTTTTTTTAATAAATGTAACACACAAGTGCCACTGAACAAATTGTTGCAATATTCGGCCTTCATAAAAAAAAAATTGAAGAAGCGTTTAGCATTGTGTACTGCGAAAATTATGAATTACTTTTACGAGCAATCTTCATATCATGATTTACACAAACATTGATAAAAGGCTGAAACGATTTGTACATATAAAGACTACATACTATCGCGATTTGCTTGATTCTGATTGCCTTGCAACCAGTCCTATAAGAGATCGCGATTTGCTTTTTATAAAAGGTGTTACATGATGATCTGTACAACCATCCCACCAAAACCCATCAAATAATAAAACCAAATATGTTTGAATATCCTATTGTGATCTGCCTTTACGAGCTTTGTCTAAGCAAACAATATGTTCCATCATGATTTACACAATGAATGATTCATAAATGGCAGAAAAGAAAAATAAACAAATCGACATGATGTTTAGACTTAGTAAAGAACAAATCGAGCTAACTTTAATGATACAGACGTTATTGTGTAAATCGCTATGTGACAATATCTGGTATAACGATTTAGATACAATATATGTATAATGATTTGCCTTATCATGATTTACACAATGACTGATAAAAGGCAAAAAGTAGAAAAAAAATTAACACGATGTTTATTGATGAAGTACAAATCTAGGTAACTTGATAACTACAAATCGACTTAGAACCATAATTCTTTAAGTTTCATAATATAATAATATTTTTTCTATCACAATTTGCTTTTATGAGCTATGTCTATGAGAACGATATGTCCTATCACGATTTACACAATGACTGATTCATAAAAGGCAAAAATAAAAAATAAACAATTCAACACGATGTTTAAACTTAGTAAAATACAAATCGTGATTTAGTTGCAAATCGATTTCACTGTAATGATATGTGTTATCGTGATTTGCTTGATACTGATTGTCCTATCGTGAATTAATTTTATGAGTTTTATCAATGTGAATGATATGTCTTATCGCAATTTACATAATGACTGATTCATAAAAGGCGAAAAGATAAACAATAAACAAATCAACATGATGTTTCGACTTAATAAAGTACAAATTAAGGTAACTTCAATGATACATCATGACCAATGGTTTGACTTAGATACAATACATGACCATCATCATCAAAGAAAACAGACATCAGCATCACCCCCACGTCGAAATAGTGATGTGCTTCGAATGCAATCTAGATGCGCATGAAATTCAGCTTGCTAGTGAAAAAAGCTTTGAGGCAGAGCAGACGAAGCTGTATATGGTATGGATTCCAAAAAGCATGAATATATTGATGCAGAATATATGTGCTTGCTTCGATATGGTGACAATGATTGGGGATGATTATGGTTGTTATATTTTGCGCAAGCTTTGATATACTTCACGATAAATAAGCCACAATCGTATGTGTCATGAATATATTGATGTATACACATAAGATAACCACCATAATCATAATCAAAGATTATACAGATCTTTTCTCACAGCATGAAACAACTATGTTATCAGCATCAAACCCCATCTATCAAGCACAGATAGAAGAAACACAGAAGAACAAAGAAGAAAGAAAAATACAAGAAAGAAGAAGAAGAAGAAAAAGAAAAAGAAAAAGAAAAAGAAAAAGAAAAAGACGAAGGTGGAGGAGAAAAAAGAAGAAGAAAAAGTTGCGCTGCCACAAAAAAGAGGAAGAGAGGTTAAATAGATTAGGATTTTAGACCTGGACAACGGGTCAGGTCAGATCAGGTAGGGTTTTGCATAGAATAGGGTTTTACATAGATCTATATTAGGGTTTTACAAACATATCGATATTATTCACAAAGACAAACAAAGTCATATCGTTGTCGCGGTAACTTCATAAATACAAATCGATGTCCTGATAATTCTTTATTATGATTCTATAATTCTTTATTATAATTCTATAATTCTTTTATGTAATGTGACATTCTATAAATGTATAAATCTATTTTAATAAGTATAGCACATAAATGCCATTAAACAAATCATTGCAATTATCGGCCTTCGTAAATAAAAATTGAACAAGCATTTAGCATTGTGTACTATGAAAATTATGATTTGCTTTTACTAGCTGTGTTCCTATCACGATTTATACATTGATTGATAAAATGCTGAAATGATTTGTATGTATAAAGGCTATGTGCTATCGCGATTTGCTTGATACAGTTTGGCTTGCAACCAGTTCTATAAGAGATCTCGATTTGTTTTTTATATAAGGTGTTCTATCACGATCTGTACACTCATTTTTTATAGAATTTAGGGTTTAGAGTTTAGGGTTTAGGGTTTTAGGGGTTTAGGGTTTAGGGTTTAGGATTTAGGTTTTAGGGTTTTATGTTATAGGGATTAGGGCTTAGGGTTTTAGGGTTTAGGTTTTGGGGTTTGGGGTTTGGGGTTTGGGTTTTAGGTTTTAGGTTTTTACAAGTTTAGGGTTTAGGGATTTAGAATTAGGGTTTAGGGTTTAGGATGTAGGTTTTGGTGTTTAGGGTTTTAGGGTTTAGGATATAGGTTTTGGTGTTTAGGGTTTTAGGGTTTAGGATGTAGGTTTTGGTATTTAAGGTTTAGGGTTTAGGGTTTAGTGTTTAAGGTTTTGGTGTTTAGGGTGTAGGGTTTTAAGGGTTTAGGATTTAGGGTTTAGGGTTTTATATTGTAGGATTTAGCAAGGTTGTTAAATGTGATGAGGCGAAGCGAGGCGTTGAGTCTGCGCTTCCTCTCACAACTGGAATGGAAGTGAAGCGGTGGGAGGGGAGGCAGTAAGAGAAGGACCACCCGCTCAGCTGGTACGGAAGCAAGGGATATGCCGGTCGTCCGGTGGTCGGAGAAGACTGAGCAGCAGCTGCAGCACAGCAACTCCGGTGGTCGGTGGTCACAATTGGTCGAAGGTTGATGAGGGGCGCATCATAGCAACGCCTCAGTACCTTGAGCGTGCGCCTCGCCACTGAGGCGTACACTTCAGGTACTGAGGCGTACGCCTCTCACAACACTGGGATTTAGGGTTTAGGGTTTTATGTTATAGGATCTAGGGTTTAGGTTTTGGGGTTTGGGGTTTAGGTTTTAGGTTTAAGGTTTTTTTGGTTTTACGGGTTTAGGGTTTAGGGTTAAGGTTTTTGGGTTTTACGAACTTAGGGTTTAGGGATTTAGAATTTAGGGTTTAGGGTGTAGGTTTTGGTGTTTAGGGTTTAGGGTTTTATGTTTTAGAGTTTAGGGTTTTAGGGTTTAGGTTTTGGGGTTTGGGGTTTAGGTTTTAGATTTAAGGTTTTTGGTTTAGGGTTTAAGTTTTAGGTTTTGGTGTTTAGGGTTTTATGTTATAGGGTTTAGGATGTAGATTGGGTTTGAATTTCATGAGAGCTAAATGGGTCTCATAACCAACCCAATCCAATCACCCCCACCTAAACCCATCACATAATCAGGATTTATGTTGATGAGCTTTATCTATGTGAACGATATGTCCTATCGCGATTTACATAATGACTGATTTATAAAAAGCAAAAAAGAAAAACAATAAACAAATCGAGACGATGTTTAGACTAGATAAAGTAAAAATTGAGGTAACTTCTAAATATAAATCGATTTATAACTTGATACTGATTTAAGTAACAGTTGCAAATCGATTTCACTGTAACGATTTGTTCTATCACGATTCACGTTGATGAGCTTTATCTATGTGAATGATTTATCTTATCCCGATTTACACAATGACTGCTAAAAGATGAAAAAGAGAAGGAAAAAACAAATCAGCACAATGTTTATTGGTAAACTACAAATCTAGGTAACTTGATAAATATAAATCGACTTATAACCAAAAGACTTTAAGTTTCATAATATAACAATATTTGTCCTATCACGATTTGCTGTTACGAGCTTTATCAATGTGAACGATATATCCTATCGCGATTTACACAATGATTGATTCATAAAAGGCAGAAAAAAAAAAACAAATCGACACAATGTTTAGACTTAGTAAACTATAAATCGTGCCATACTCCATTGGATTTCAAGATGGACTACCATGCTGGGGTAACGATGATCACTGCGAAGACTTTTGGTCAAATGAAAAGGTAAGTGAAAAACCTTTTGTCCAAGGTTTAGGCATAACAGTCCTAACACGATTTATACGATCATTTTGTAAGATATTGTATCGATTTGCAGATATTGATTCCTACACTCTGGCAAACTTCTGAGCATTAGGTCTTATACGTGATGAATTTACGAAAAGAACAACTATGGTGCTATAACTCATTAAACTTTCACACTGGTGTACAATGTGACATTATGCATTTGGTAAGTTTCTATCTATAAGTGTATTATATCTTGTACAGTGGCTCAGAATTTACTTGCTTCTGCATTAACCACAAGAGTGATTCGTCAAAGACGTTTTGGGTGTCGACATTGGCGAGTGGAGGTTTTGCTTAGTACACGATGCTCATTTACAAAATAATGGCGTCGATTGTGGCGTATTTGTAATGAAGTATATTGAAGCAATATACAATGGACAAGAACCTGATTTTGACATTGTATACTCTATACTTACACATGTTTTATTATCCTCTATTATTGGGGACTCAATTTATATATTGGTGTTACATTACCTTTTTGTTGCAGGATAATATACCTAGATTCTACACAGAACTATGCAAAAATTTGACAAGTTTCTAATTGCGGAAGAGAAAAAAATTTAGCCGATAAGAATACCTAGAAGGCAATGAACGACGCGACTCCCCAGGAATAATATGATGTACAAAGATTTCTAACATATTTTGTAGATTGTATATACAAAATTTGTATACACAAAATTTGTATACAAATTATGTAAATCTCTCTAGGTTGAAATAAAATTTTAATTTTACTAAACACACCAATAAGTTGGACTGTTATTTGTAGCAAAGTCAAATCATTGTCTTCGACATAGATGTTATTTTATAAATCTCTATAGGACAGTCTTGTATAATGATTCAAATATAGTATATGTACAAGGATTTGTCTTATCGTGATTTACACAATGACTAATAAAAGGCGAAAAAGATAAAGAAAAACTAATTGACACAATGTTTATTGGTGAACTACAAATCTAGGTAACTTGATAAATACAAATCGACTTACAACCAATATTCTTTAAGTTTCATTAAATAACAGTATTTGTCCTATCGTGATTTGCTTTTACGAGCTTTGTCTATGTGAATAAATCATTATTATGTTCGCCCTTCGTAAATGAAAATTGTAAAAGCGATTAACATTGTGTACAGTAGAAATTATGATTTGCTTTTACGGTCTTCTTGTCACGATTTGCATAAAAATTAATAAAAAGGCTGAAATGATTTATACGTATGAAGGCTACGTGCTATAACAATTTTTATGATATGTTCTATAGCGATTTACACAATGACTGATTCAACGGTACAAATCAGCGTCCCGTTTAGAATTAATAAAGTACAAATCAAGATAACTTCAATAATACAAATCCAGTTAACTTCTTAAATACAAATCGATTTGGTTCACAAAGACAAACAAAGATATATCGTTATCGCAGTAACTTCATAACTATAAATTCACATGATTTACAACCATATTCATTTACAAAAAATATTAGTATTTAGTTACAATACATCATGACCAATGGTTTGGCTTAGATACAATACATGACCTTCATTGTCAAAGAAGACAAATATAATCACCAGTATGAAACCCATGTCCAAATAGTGATGTGCTTCCAATGCAATCCAGGTGTGGAAAGCAATTTACGTGAGGACATTTCCATCAAACTCATATCTATCTTTTAAAGACTCCCATTTTTACAGAAGAGATCACCAAAACATCCATATCGTTCATCGCCGAGTTCATTTTTTGTTGTAAAGCAATTCTATATGCAATTGAGGATACATTTTCTCCAAGCAAATGAGCTCATTAGTAATGGCAGCCCACTGCACCATTTGGCAGATATTTTTCCAACTGCGAACTATGATTTGCGAACAATGGAGTATATCAAAAACTGTTGTGCACTACTTTAGAGAAAAGTATGGAGTCCTTACCACTATAACATACTTGTCTTGAAGTATATCGAAGATTAGGCAGTAGGAATAAATCAAATAGATGGTCATCAGCATCACCCTCTGTCTATCATATAGAATATTTGTGCTTGCTTCAGTATGTCGGCAACAATTGAGGATGATTATGGTCATTATATTCTGCATAGGCTTCAAACCCCATCTATCAAGCACAGGTAGAAGCAACACAAAAGAACAAAAGAAGAAAGAAAAATACAAGGAAGAAGAAGAAGACGAAGGCAGAGGAGAAAAAAGAAGATAAAGAAGTTGCGGTGCCGCAGAAAAGATAAAGAGAGGTTAAATAGATTAGGGTTTTAGACCTGGACAACAGGTCTGGTCAGGTAGGGTTTTACATAGAATAAGGTTTTACACAGATCTACATTAGGGTTTTACAAACATATCAATATCGTTGTCGCAGTCACTTCATAAATACAAATTGATGCCTTGATAATTATTTATTGGGATTTTATAATTCTATAAATTTTTTCTGTAATGTGACATTCTATAAGTGTATAGATCTATTTTAATAAGTGTAGCACACAAATGCCATTGAACAAATCATTGTAATGATTGGCCTTCATAAATAAAAATTGTACAAGCGTTTAGTGTTGTGTACTGTGAAAATTATGATTTTCTTTTATGAGTTGTCTTCCTATCGCGATTTACATAATGATTGATAAACAATTGAAACGATTTGCCTAAACATTGATAAAAGGTTGAAACAATTTATATGTATTGTCTACGCTCTCAAGTACACACCTTATAAACTTTTTGTCAAACTCTGTCTTCTGATTAAATATGTGTCATATGTTCTTTGTTGTATTTTGAAAGATATGCCACAAACATAGGCGATGATGTGCATCTGGCTATACATAAGACACTGCAGTCGCAATTGCATGATCACCAGCTTTAGGTTGTTTCCCATTCATTGCTTGTGTAAATACTCTGAACAACCACTCAAAGCTTTCCTTGGTCTGGTCATATAAAAAAGTGTTGTCTAATATACAACTCTGTGAGTGATAGTTCATTCTAACAAACTGCGTAAATGATCACTGTTTAGTATTAATCTTCACTATTGTATAAAAAACAAGCACATCATTGAAGCATTCATAATCTACTCTTGACTTTGAATCTGCCCAAAACATATTCACAGCATATTCAACTTTCATCCAGTTGCATTACACTAAAGAAACCAGGGTCAATGCTTGATTTCTTTTGTAAGTAATCAACCAAAGAACATATTTCTTCATTCTTCATGTTATATGTCATCTTCCTCCTTGAGTGGTTTCTTAGATCCATAGGTGTGAATGACACATTCTCGCGACCATCATCTATGTGCCAGCATAAATTATATGTCTTCCTTGGTGCAATGCCGACACTATCAACTATTTCAGCATTTACAGTATGCGCTTCAATTATTTTATAATATGACCTTAATATAGGAGTCATAAATGAAGCTGCTAATTCATGGTTATGATCACTAATTAAAGTATATACTGTATATTTTCCATTCGGAAGTCTTCTTAACACCATTCTAGCTGGACATCCACATCTTGAATCTGACTTACTCTTTGTTAGATTTCCACTTGACTTCTTCCAACCTTCCTTAGAACAAACATATGTCTTTCTCACCCTGACACCCTGTGCTTTTTTTGACCAAGAATACCTTCTAACATTGTAGGCCAGTTTTAAGGCATAATCATTATAAAAATTATATGCAACTTCCTTATTATTAAACTGCATTCATTCTACGAAAACAGAGTCAAGTGTACTATCATATATATTCTCAGTGTCTGCACCTTTATCAAGTGTACTGTCATAATCGTCTACCTCATTATCGAATTGCATTTCTTCTACTGGAGCATTCAAGTCAAGAGTGAATCCAATGGCTGCACCCTTCTTATCATGTGCATAATTAGTACACATGTTCACTTCTTCTCGTGCGTCACTAGTACAAATATTCACTTCTCCATAACTTTTCAATGATTGAGATAGATCATCTTCACTGCAACCAGATGATACGCTCACCACTGTCATAAGCAATATATCAATTTGTGTTAGCCAGCACATACATTTACTATGATTTATTCAAGATGCATATAACAATGGATACCAATAAGGTTAAGCAAGTCAAAGAAACGATTGAATGAATCACAGTATAAAAGCAACAACGATTTGTTATTTGCTTATACTATGCATCGACTTGTTATTTACCATGCCAATAAAAGAAATGATTTGTCGTATATGTGTGTTGATGATAGCGATTCACGTGACAACGATTTAATTATATCTACTACGTCGTGAAGCAATTTCAATAAAAATCGATAAATGAGCAATGATTTGAAGATGCAAATCGCCACTGCAAGTGCGCAATAATATAAATTCTGCAAGCACACATTTTAAAATCACACTACAAATATCTTGCAAATCAACACCAGAAAACACATAATATCTTACAAATCGATATACATATCGCATAATATACTACAAATAATCATATACTGACTCTGATTGGGGAGGTGACCCAAATAATCATCACTCTACTACAGGTTTTTGTATTTTTCTAGGTGAATCTCTGATCTCATGGAGATGCAAGAAACAACAAAAGGTGACTCTATTATCCATAGAAGCAGAATATCGAGCCATTGCTTCTACAACCATGGAAATTGTGTGGATTCATCAACTGATGCAAGACATGGGGATTCAGGTTCAAGGACCTACCAAGTTGTGTTGTGATAATAAAAGTGCAATCTACATTGCTAAAAATCACACGTTCCATGAACGTACAAAGCATATTGAGATGAACTGCCACTACGCTTGACAAGCATATTTGCAAGGAATTATAGATCTTCCCTACGTGACCTCAGAGTATCACTTGACAGATTTCTTCACCAAGGCTCTTTGCTCTCTAAGATTCAATTTTCTTCTTTGCAAACTTTCGGTCATTGCGCCCTAAGTTTGAGGGAGGGTGTTAAATTATATCTCTAATATGGGAAAATATATTAGTTAAAAGAGGTCGGGGTAGTTCTAGGAAGACATGGATGGAGGTGATAGGAAAGAATATGAATGCTTTGAACCTCACCGAGAGAAGGATTCATGTGAAAGACCCAGAATGATTTTCTTTTTTGGTTCATATCGCCGACCCCAATTGTTTTGGGATGAAGGCGTAGTTGTTGTTGTTTGTTGTTGTATAATATACTACAAATCGATACGACAATTCAACATAATAGCTTACAAATCGACACTACAAAACACATAATATCTTACAAATCAATATACATATCGTATAATATATTACAAATCGATACAAAAATTCAGCATAATAGCTTACAAATCGATATTAACAAACAATATAATCTCTCACAAATCGGTATTATGTTACTATAATCGCGATTTGCGTTACATTACATATACTGAGTGGATGGACAATACCGAATGAGGTAGAGGCCCTTCCTCGCATCTGTAAATTAGCATTCTTGTCAACATGTCCCAGCGTCTTACAAATATCTTTAATTTTCCAACTGTCGAAAAGACAACATCCACCTATAATAACAAAACAACGCCTTAATGGCACTCATGATGACATATGTTCTTCAACAATAGCATGATGACATGGAAAGGTACTCATGACGCCTTAATGGTACTTGTTGGAATGTTTGTGCGTCATTTCTTTTTTCCATACTGCCTAACAAAAACAAAAAAGAAGAGAAGACAATAAAAAGAGATGGCCGACAAATGCCCCTATGATGCCTACCAATGATCGAACTAGTCGATCGATTTATAGTTATCTCCATGAGATAGGAACAAACCCGGGAATGTTTTGTACCACAAGGCATGAACGAGAAGGAGACAATATGTTGTAACACAAGCTAAAAACCAGGCGGAAACCTAGACTCAAGACGATGACAATGGGTGCTCCGACGGCAGCAGACGACGGTAAAGGATGCGTCATCAAAGGAAGCTCCTGTTACAACAGATGGTGCATCATCACAAGGTGATATGCTGACAACATAAGAGTTTACTGCTTAAGAGAAAACAAAATGTTTTGACTTTTTAAAGAGTTAAGATCATCCTCCCTTTTCTAGATGGAGGATATTTTTATCCTTTTCTCGAACCATCGTTTCATGGCGAGAATGGCGGGTAAGGGTACTTAAGTCTCTGCAACCGCACCAGACTTCGATGCTAAGTGATGCTGATACACGGGGATACAAGCCCCACGTGCTTATATATGTGGCACTCATTCGGACCCTGAACATGCACTGTAGCAAACCCTGCATCGTCTGGAGGGAACACGCAACACCCTCATTGATTTTGGCATTTGTATAGTCTTCACAATTTTTGTTTAGCCTAAGTTGTTCCCACACAAAGCCTAAGGGTTTTTTGGAGACCCGAGTATCAAACCTAGAGTAGAGGTTCGATGTGTTGGACATGAAGAATGACATGACATTTAATTTGTTGATAACGAGGTTGCCAATGCCTCATGGAGGAGAGAGTGGTGTGTGTTCTCCCCTAAAGACAACCATTAGCTACATCTCTTGTTCGGGGGTCCCAATGAGCACCACGTATAAGAGCTCATGGAGCTCGTATCCCTGTGTGTTGACATCACTTAGCATCAGAATCTGGTGCAGTTGTAAAGACTTAAGTACCCTTTCCTGCTATGCTTGCCATGAAATGACGGTTCAAGAAAATTATAAAAATATCCTCCATTCAAAAGAAGAGAAACAACGGTTTGAGAAAAGGAAAAAAAAGTCCTCCATCCAGAAAGTATGTTGTTAACTCTTCGAAGTCCAAATATTTTGTTTTTGCCCTAAGCAATAAACTTTTGCGCCATCTGCTGTAACAAGAGCTCCCTTTGACAATGCAGACTTTGCCGTTGTCTCGAGTTGAGGTTCCTGCCTTATTTTTTAGCTTGTTTTACAACACATTTACGCCTTCTCGTTTCTGCCTTGTATTACAAAACATTCTCGTGTTCGCGATCGACTGGTTTGATCATTGGTGGGCGTCATAGGCGAATTTGTCGGGCATCTCTTTTTACAATCTTCTTTTCTTTTTCATTGTCGTTAGGCATTATGGAAGAAAGCAATGACACACAAACATTCCAACCAGTGCCATTAAGGCATCGTGAGTAGCTTTCCATGTCATCATGCTATCGTTAAAGAACATATGTCATCTTGAGTGCCATTAAAACATTGTCTTGTTATTGCAGGTGGATCTTGTCCTTTTGATGGTTGGAAACTTATCGATATTTGTAAGACGTTGGGACCTGTTGACAAGAATGTTTTTTTACAAATGCATGGAAGGGCCACTATCCCATTCAGTATCCTCCATTCACTCAGTATATGCATTATATCTCAAATCACGATTTTAGTAACATACTACCGATTTGTGAGATATTGTTTTGTTTTTTAATATCGATTTGTTTGCTATTATGCTGGATTTCTATATCATTTTATAATATTTTTTGTGATATATTTATCGATTTGTAAGATATTATGTGTTTCAACTCCGCCTGTGTATAACTTAGTCACACCCTATGAATATGAACCAATATGAGTAGGCCAATGACAGTCAACATAAAAACTTAGTCAGTATAAAGGAAGGAAGGTTGCGGTAGGCCAATGACAGTCAGCATAAAAACTTAGTCACACCACATGAATATGAACCAATATGAGAATTTCGTTGGGGCGTTCCCTACTGAGCGACACACTGTACTCTATAGGCTCGGAGGCAGTGATAAATGGGCAAGGGTTGCTAGGTCGTCGCTCAGAAAAGATGCGTCACACTGATGCCCGGGTGTGGTGTCAAATAGGCAAGGGTTCCCTCACTTTGTTGGACGGATGAGGGTAAAGAAGATAGTTCAAGACCATAAAATTAAAACATAAGGTCTTTAACTGGTAAGTTGGTAGAGTTAGTAGATGTTATGTGTAGGAGAAAGATGGATATTTTATGTCTACAAGAGACCAAATAGGTAGGTGAGAAAGCAAAAGTAATAGAACCTTGGGGATATAAGATTTGGTATACAGGAATAAATAGGAATAGAAATAGAGTAGGGATTGTTATTAGTCATGAGTTTATAGATAACGTAGTTGAGGTTCGTAGGAAGGGTGATAGGATTTTACTTATTAAATTGGTATTAAGTATGAATATTATTAATATTATTAGTGTTTATGCAACTCAAGTAGGTTTAGATGATTCCATTAAGCATCAATTTTGGGAAGATTTAGATGACGTAGTACAAGGGATATCTTATGGAGAAAAGTTTTTCATTGACGGTGACCTTAATGGACATGTAGGCATTAGTAGGGATGGATTTGAGAGTATCCATGGAGGCTATGGTATAAGAGAAAGAAACAAAAGTGAAGAAAGTATTTTAGATTTTGGTTTGTCCTATGATATGGTCTTAGCAAACACTTGGTTTAGGAAGAGGGAGTCTCACCTACTAACATTAAAAGTGAGGTTAATAAGAGTCAGATAGTTTTTTTCCTACTCAGAAAGAGAGATAGGGGTTGTTGCATCGATTGTAAGGTTATACCGGAAGAAAGTGTAGCTACACAACATTAAGTCTTAATTTTAGATCTTAAAATTAGAAAATGCCACAAAAGGGATAGACATAAGATATATTCTATAATTAAGTGGTGGGCACTGAAAGGAGCTAAACAAGGAATGCTTGTAAAACAGGTAGCTAAGAAAGCTAATTGGTGTCTCGAGAAGGATGCAGAATCAATCTGGAATAAGATAGCAGGTTGCATCCGAAAGGTAGCGAAGGAGGTTTTGGGTGAGACTAAAGGCGGTGCACCGCTAGGTAAGGATACATCATGGTGGAACGAAGATGTCAAATTAGCAATTAAGGTTAAAAGAGAGTGTTATAAAAATCTAAGTAAGAGTCGGGATAATGAGAATTTGGAGAAGTATATGGTAGCAAAGAAGGAAGCTAAAAAAGTAGTTCGAAACGCGAGGGATAAGGTATATAAGGAGGTTTATGACAAGTTAGATACCAAAGAAAGCGAGAAGAATATTTATAAGCTTGAAAAGATGAGAGATAGGAAAACGAGGGACCTGGGTATGGTTAGATGTATCAAAGATGAAACGCAAAGGGTTTTAGTCAAAGATGAGGAGATTAAGGAGAGATGAAAAGATTATTTTGATAAGCTATTTAATGGAAGTCATGCTCAGGAACTTAGAGACTTCTCCATTCTTTTTTATGAGATGAATCATGACTTCATGCGCAAGACTCAAAAGAAAGAAATTGTAGAGGTTTTGAAGAAAATGAAATCGAGAAGGGCAGTTGGCCCAGATGGTATACCTATCGAGGCTTGGAAATGCTTGGGTGAGAAAGGATTAGAATGATTGACAAATTTTTTAATTACATTTGGCGGACAAATAAGATACCTAATGTGTGGAGGAAAAGTACTTTGGTGCCTCTATATAAGAATAAGGGTGATATACAAGATTGCATAAACTATCGTGGTATAAAACTCATGAGTCATACTATGAAACATTGGGAGAGGGTGATTGAGTATAGGTTAAGGAAGGTTGTCATGATATCAGAGAATCAATTTGGTTTTATGCCTGGAAGATCAACTATGGAAGCTATACATCTTCTTAGACAACTTACTAAGAGATATAGAGAGAGGAACAAAGATTTGCATATAGTTTTTATTGATTTGAAGAAGGCATACGATAGAGTACCTAGGGACGTTCTCTTGTGGACAATGATGAAGAAAGGTGTTTCTCTTAAGTACATTAGTATAATTAAAGATATGTATGAAGGAATAGTAACCAATGTTCGCACTTGTAGAGGGGTGACAAGCAATTTTCCTATAACGGTTGGGTTACATCAAGGATCTGCATTTAGCCTTTTCCTATTTGCTATAGTGATGGATGAGCTTACGAGATCAATTCAAGAAAATGTGTCATGGTGTATGTTGTTTGCTGATGATATTATTTTGATTGATGAGTCTAGAGTTGGGGTTAATGCTAAGTTAGAATTATAGAGACAGATATTGGAAGCAGGAGGTTTTAAGTTGAGTAAGAGTAAGACAGAATATATGAAATATCGGTTTAGTAAGCAACGAAATAGTGATGGGAGTGTAGTGAAGCTTGGTGAGCAAGAAATACCGATGGATGACTATTTCAAATATTTGGGATCTATCATTCAAAAGTATGGAGAAATTGATGGAGATGTAAATCATATGATAAAGGTTGGGTGGATGAAATGGAAAAGTGTAACTAGAGTGTTGTACGATCGTAGAATGCCATTGCGGTTGAAGGGAAAGTTTTATAGGATGACAATTAGGCCCGCTTTACTATATAGTACGAAATGTTGGGCTGCCAAGAGACATCATGTTCAAAAAATGAGTGTAGCTGTGATGCGTATGCTTAGATGAATGTGTGGAAATACAATAAAAGATAAGATTCAAAACGAGGAGATATGTAAGAAGGTAGGCATTGCATCCATTGAAAATAAGATGAGAGAGATTTGTTTACGGTGGTTTGGACATATTCGGCGAAGGCCTAATGATGCTCCAATTAGAAGGATGGAGAAATGGGAAAATATATTAGTTAAAAGAGGTCAGGGTAGGCCTAAGAAGACTTGGATGGAGATGATAGGAAAGGATATGAATGCTTTGAACCACACCGAGGACATGGCATTAGATAGAAATGATTGGAGGAGAAGAATTCATGTGGAAGACCCAGAATGATTTTCTTTTTTGGTTCATATCGTCGACCCCAATTGTTTTGGGATGAAGGCGTAGTTATTGTTGTTGTTGTTGTAAGATATTATGTGTTTTGTAGTGTCAATTTATAAGGTATTATATTGAATTGGCGTATCGATTTATAATATATTATGCGGTATGTATATCGATTTGTAAGATATTATGTGTTTTGTAGTATATATTTGTAAGATATTTGTAGAAAGACTTTTAAAACGTGTGCGTAAAGAAATACATTTTTACACGCTTGCGGTGACGATTTTCATATTCAAACCGTTGCTCATTTAGCGATTTCTATTGAACTCGCTTCACAACATCATAGATATAATTAAAGCGCTATCGCCACATATGTACGCCATGTCATTTCTTTTATTAGCATGGTTAGTAACAACTCGATGCATAGTATAAGCAAATAATAAATCGTAGTTGCTTTTATACTGTGATTCATTAAATCGTTTCTTTGACTTGCTTAACCTTATCGGTATCTGTTGTTATATGCATCCTGAATAAATTATAGTAAATGTATGCGCTTGCTAACGCAAATTGATATCTTGCTTATAACAGTGGTGAGCTTATCATCTGGTTGTAATGAAAATAATCTATCTCAATCATTTGAAAGATATGAAGAAGTGAACACATGTATTAATGACGCACCTAAGGAAGTGAACACGTGCATTAATGATGCACATGATAACAAGGGTGCAGGCATTGGATTCACTCTTGACTTGAATGTTCCAGCAGAAGAAATACAATTCAAAATCTCCAAAGTTTCATCTAAAGATTGAGTCTTGATTCTCAATCAAGGTTTTGAGATTGATTCTGAACCTCAAAAATCTAATCTTTCCCTAAATTTAAGCCCACTTTCGAATCCAATCTAGATTCCCAGAATCCAGATCCATTTCCTAATCCCATTTAGGATTCCAGATCTTGGATCCAATTCTATCTTGGATTCTAGACTTCGAATCCAATTCCATTTAGGATTCTAGATTTTGGATTCAATTCCATCTTGGATTCCAGACTTCAGATCCAATTCCATTTAGGATTTCAGATTTTGAATTCAACTCCATCTTGGATTCTAGACTTTAGATCCGATTCTATTTAGGATTCCAGATTTGAGATTCAAATCCATCCTGAAAATCCAGATTTCAAATCCAATTCTGTTTTCAAATTCCACCTAGATCCAAAATCCATTCTAAATTCAGACTTTAAATCTGAAATTCAATTCTCTTTCAAGATTCCATCTCAAAATTCGAAATCTAGATTCAAAATCAAAATTCAAAGTTCATTCTAACTTTGAAAATTCATTTTTTCTCCGTTTCAAAATCTCATTTTCTCCTGTTGTCTTCAAATCAAAATCCATTTTTCAAACTCAGATTATTCTAAGACTTGGAATTCCATGTCTCTTCTTCCAGATCTATTTCAAATTCTAAGTTAGATTCAAAATCTAACTTTTTCAAATTAATTTCAAATCAAACTTTTTCAAACCAATTTCAAATCTTCGAATCATTTCTTCACTCTATTATCAAATTTATTTTAGAATCACTTGGAAAATCCCAAATTCTAAATTATTTTCTCAAAAGCATACATTTCTGTATTTGCATTGCACAAGCATGATTTCTTTTGCATTTTTAGGCTCAGAATAAATTCTTAAATGATATTTAGGCAAAGAAAAAAGGCATAAGTTCGATCCTTGGTTCGATTACCCCTAATAAAGACGTCAGGAACGGTCGAACCTCGTACCGACAAACGAATCTCATCTCTCTATTTTCTCGCGAATTTTCGAAACGGAAGTGATTAATTTCAAAATATTTTTAAAAATTAAGGTCAAGTGAGACCTTTGCAAAAGAGTTCCTCTCTCTTTCTTTTTTTTCTCATTCTATCTTCTTTTCTATCATTTTATTTTCTTCTTCAAAAAGGAAAATAGAGGCTAGAAAGGCAAAAAGAAGGAAAATAGAGAACCAAGAGGAAAATTTTTGCAACGATCATAGTGTGTCATCAAAGAGAGTTCATGTTACAGCAGAAGTTACAAAAATTTACTGTTTCGGGCGAAAATAGAACGTTTGAACTATTTTAATAGTTAAGATCATCATTCCTCTTCTGGATTGAGGATAATTTGGTCTTTTTTTTTAACCGGTGTTTCACTTTTATAGATGAAGGGCATTTTTGTTTTTTTTTCAAACTGATGCTTCACTTTTCTAAATGAAAGACATTTTTGTTCTTTTCTTGAACCGTCGTTTTATGACAAGGATAACAGGAAAAGGTAAAGTCTTTACAATCGCACGAGACTAAGATGCTAAGTGATGCCCCCACGTGCTTATATACACGGTGCTCATGAGATATAGCTAACGACCATCTTCATGTGTGTGTCTGTCACCGTATAACCTGCTCTGCTCATGGAGGCTATCCCAAACGGACTACAGCCACGATCAGTCCTGTCACCGTCATCGTTGGCCGACACCATCCTCGGCCGGACAAGTGACACCACCACCAATGGCTAAGGCCACTGCTCCGACTGAGATCGACTCTGCGACCTTCCTCCCCACCATGGTCGTGGCTGCCACCGCCTATCCAAAATCACTTGACTCCTTTCCCCGGTCATGCGGCACGGACTCTGAGCCCTTTCAGTGGGATGGCACCCCTTCGGTTGCCTCAGCCCCCACCGCCAAGCTCCAAATGATGTGCAACAGGCGCATCATCCCCCGCGGTTTCCCACCGCGACAATGTCCTCTCCTCGGACGACATCTTTGTCACCACCGACGTGGCAGAGGAGATCCAGACCGTCAGGCCGGACCTCCTGGAGAGGGTGAATGTGTCGATGGAGAGCACCGACGACCGCCTGCCCGTCTCCACCGTCGAGCTGCCGATCTCCACCTATGACTCCTTCTTCACTGCCGGAATCCGCATTGATGAGGTCTCTCCTAGCTGCCTCCTCTGCTCCTTTAGGGTCCCTCCCCGCCACCTAATCTCGGGCAACTTCCTCCAAGGCGGAGCCACTGCATCTCCCGTCGACTACCACGTACTGTTGGGGTTCAGGCGCAACTTTACCTAGTCCGAGCTCGAGAGCACCCAACCTTGTTGGTGGCGAACCCTCTTGCGGCCCCTCCACCTCCCCTGATTTCCCTATCTCCCTCCTTCCCTCCCCTTGATCTCGCGAGGGACAGTCAGGCCAGCCATCGCCCAGGAGGATTCCGGCGACCATCCGCTGGCCTTCACTAGCCGACGACACGCTGGGCTGCCCGTCGACGACCCCCCTCTCGACCCACCATGGCAGGTGGGTAGAGGGTTTCCTAACCCTCATCCACCCTTACCCTATCAAGAGACCCACTCACGATAGGGGTGGGAATCGGTTCTCACTAACCGGTTCATCTCTTAGGACTAGCCTTTAAACTGGTTCAGGAATCCCCGAACCGAGTCATGAGGGTCTGGACTCAATTATGACCCTTATACCTCTCTTTTTGACCCATTTATGCCCTAACTCTTATCCCAATCAACCTGAATTGTCCCAAATGCCAAAACTTGGACCAAATTCATAAAACTTCAATCCAAATCCAATCTCATTGCACTTGGACCCAATCCAAAAACACATCACCCTAAACTCGACCCATGATCCAAACTTGGATCTAACCCAAACCTTAAAGCCAATCGGTCTAGATCCAAATCAAGATCGAACCCAGACTTTACCTGTCCCCAGATCCAAACCCATCAAGGCTCGAGAAAAACCACGACCTAGTGTTTGACCCTGAAGGTGACAAATATCAGTTGCGGCAACAGTTCTCGAGAGAGCTCTCGCCTTGAAGACAAGGCAAATTTAAAGAGTGGATTGTTATGAACAGTCTTAGATTCGACCTTGAGAAGTAATTTTAGATTCAGATCCGCACGGATTAGAGGGCCTCCTTTTCTATTTGGATTCTTATTTTTGATATTTTACTTCTTTTAAGACTCTTAGGTATACTATATAAATAAGTGTTATTATTATTCTTGATTAATTATAAATGAAATTAGTAGATTATTATTTTTTTCGTTTTCCATTTTTTCACCTATTTATATTTGAGATGTGCCATCTTGTTGTCCTCTTAAGGCCCCTTTGTAAAATCCGTTCCTCTTTAGGGTCAAACACTCTGATATATTAGATGTTAAGCATCAATATCTTTTTTGTTGGAAAGTAACAGTTAGCCTAATGTTTTAGATCAAAGCCAGTAGCAATATAATGATATGTGGCTTCATCTTGCTCTTGGACTTTTTCAAGAAATTAATTACATTATTGTCTTGTGGTTATTCGGGTTGCGCTCCATCAATGTATTGAGTGGTGAACCAAATTTCTTAGAAAAGTTCTTCGTCAAGCGCTTCATGTAATATCTAACATGAATGTAGGCCATATATGGGGGACAACATATTTTAAACCTTCATGGATATTTGAGATAACCATAAACTATAATATATCTTTATATTTGTGAATGATAGTGAACTCTTCCTTCACATACTAAAAAACTATGCTCATAAATTCTTCAGCTCTTTATCCACAATTGAAAATACTACTAGAAACATGTCAGCATAATGATCAATATTATGGTTCGACAATAATATATTCATGTATCTTTCTTTTAGCAATATGTCATCTACCATAAGAATTTGAGGACATTCTTTCAAAAACACATTGATGTATGGACGAAAGGATAAGAACATGTACTTAAATCCATCTTTCTGATCGGTCAGAATGTACCCTAATAATCTTTGGTTATCCTTCATCAAATTATCCAAATAGCCAAGAAGCATCTTGAAGGACTTTTTGAATAAATCATATAGTGCATCTCTTGTCTGTTCTCATTCACGTCATGCTTGTTTGTAAGTAACCTTCATGCATTCCTCGCGATTGATTATATTCATGATTTTTCTTGGAGTCATCTTTGGGTTATCATGCATGTTTTTTGAGACATCTTGAAGTTATCATACACTTGTAAGACACTTTTTATACTACATGGTTACTCAATGATCTACCACATGTATACTTGCTTTTATCCATCTTCACTTAAAAGAACGATGCTTCGCGCACCTTTATCCAATGAATCTTTCAGGGGCAATCAATCATAGACTGCAGGTTTTTTCTCGTGTATATGATAATGACTCGTTTATTGCAACTCTTTATGAATTTTGCTTTGTAATTATTCATGATCGCATGATCTTTAAAAAACTTGCAACAATGCTAAGATCATTAAATTTTTTACTCAAAGCAATTTATTGATCATTTGAGTATGTTAATAGCCATTGAAAATGTTCATAATTATTAACTTTTTCATTATGCAACCCATTATACAACTGAGATGCATGTGCTTCAATGAATTTTAATTGTTCTTCATTATAGGAGAATTTATTGAACAAAAACATGTTCAACCATGTCTCATTAATGTAAAAATATAAAATAATTATACTGCTCAACAAATGCTCATATAGCTTATACAACATACCAAGGGTTCGACTTCCCAATTACCATTTGTGCAACATTTTCAACTGTCATTACTTGTCCAAAGTTATTAGTGTCTTGATTCTCTCCTATCATTTATGAGTATGATTCAACAAACATAGTATAGTCATCATTATCGATATCATCTGATTTTTCATTGTCTACGTCATCGTTGCTACTATTAATTGACAGTTTCATTGTACAAACTAAGTCAAAAATCATTGTATCTATCAATTTGTTTACTTTCATGCATACAACATTCTTGCATTTCCAACTTTCAAGATTAACAACAAAAATATAATATTCATTATCACACCTACTTCTTAAGCTTAAATTACAAAGTTCAACAACTTGTACCTAGTTTTATCATTTGCCCTGAACAGTTGTTTGTTTGTCAAAAGACTATGCTCTATAGATAATGCATGAGATAAATGCAATTCCTCTTAGGATTCTCATAATTTCATTCATCAACTGTTTCTTGTGCATCACTTCCAGCTAATGACTTCTTGTTCAACTTTGCAAGCAATTAAATAAATAGCGTCACTAAATGACATCGATTCTATATTATCATTGTCCAAAACATCTATCCATATTTGTTGCCTACCTGCGTTTAGAGAATAACTACACTAGAGGCTCAATAACTTCTCCGCATAACCGTTCTTATGAGACATCAAAGCCACAAATTCGTTAAAGCTATTATTTTAGATACCAACATACATTTTCAATTAGTGTGATCAATACTACGATAATGTACTTTAACACATTTAGAGACCATCATTAACTACCTATAGCAACTACACAACATATCATTCATCTATTAAAAATATCATGTAACATAACTACCTACAATCTAAAAATCAACTACCCGACCCTTATTCAAAGCTTGTGCACAATAAACCCTAGCCCCATTACACCAACACAAAAACATTGAATATTAAATCAATGACAAGTAAAAAAATATAAATCATCTACAACACATATATATTTATATATATGAAAAACCTTAAACATAGTAAACCCTAAACGATAAATTCAATGAAAAACATTAAATAAAATACAAACAAACATCCACAACAACAACAAACACAAATATGCATGGGGCTACAAAATGTTTATATCTATAAACATAAAAAAAAGTTAGAATGAAATAAAAAATATGCATATATATAATTTGTATGAAACTCACCTTTTGACCTAACCTAAAAAGTCAATACAAAGAATCACCACAAGGAGAGGAAAAAACTCCGCCTGTGTAGTTATACACTGCCGGTGCCAAGCCCGGATAAAGGAGGAGGGTTGCGGTAGGCCTGTGACAGCCAGCATAAAAAACTTTGTCATATCCTATGAAAATGAACCAATATGAGAATTTCGTTGGGGCGTTCCCTACTGAGCGACGCGCTGTACTCTCTAGGCCCGGAGGCAGTGATAAATGTGCAAGGGTTGCTAGGTCGTCGCCCAGAAGCGACGCGTCACACCGGCGCCCGGGTGTGGTGTCAAATAGGCAAGGGTTCCCTCACTTTGTTGGACGGGTGGGGGTAAAGAAGTTAGTCCAAGACCATAAAATTAGGTTAGCCACTTGGAACATAGGGTCTTTAACTGGTAAGTTGGTAGAGTTAGTAGATGTTATGTGTAGGAGAAAGATTGATATTTTATGTCTTCAAGAGACCAAATGGGTAGGTGAGAAAGCTAAAGTGATAGAACCTTGGGGATATAAGATTTGGTATACAGGAATAAATAGGAATAGGAATGGAGTAGGGATTGTTATGAGTCGTCAGTTTATAGATAATGTAGTTGAGGTCCGTAGGAAGGGTGATAGAATTTTACTTATTAAATTAGTATTAGGTACGGATATTATTAATATTATTAGTGTTTATGCACCTCAAGTAGGTTTAGATGATTCCATTAAGCATCAATTTTGGGAAGATTTAGATGGAGTAGTACAAGAGACATCTTATGGAGAAAAGCTTTTCATCGGCGGTGACCTTAATGGACATGTAGGCATTAGTAGGGATGGATTTGAGAATATCCATGGAGGCTATGGTATAGGAGAAAGAAATGAAAGTGGAGAAAGGATTTTAGATTTTTGTTTGTCCTATGATATGATCTTAGCAAACACCTGGTTTAGGAAGAGGGAGTCTCACCTAGTAACATTTAAAAGTGGGGTTAATACGAGTCAGATAGATTTTTTCCTACTTAGAAAGAGAGATAGGGGTTGTTGCATCGATTGTAAGGTTATACCAGGAGAAAGTGTAGCTACACAACATAGAGTCTTAATTTTAGATCTTAGAATTAGACAATGCCGCAAAAGGGATAGACATAGGATAGATCCTAGAATTAAGTGGTGGGCACTGAAAGGAGCTAAACAAGGAATGTTTGTAGAGCAGGTAGTTAAGGAAGTTGATTGGTGTCTCGAGGAGGATTCAGAATCAATGTGGAATAAGATAGTGGGTGGTATGAGAAAGGTAGCTAAGGAGGTATTGGGTGAGTCTAAAGGCGGTGCACCACTAGGTAAGGATACATCATGGTGGAATGAGGATGTCAAATTAGCTATTAAGGTTAAAAGAGAGTGTTATAGAAATCTAAGTAAGAGTCGTGATAATGAGAATTTGGAGAAGTATATGATAGCAAAGAAGGAAGCTAAAAAAGTTGTTCGAAACGCGAGGGCTAAGGTATATAAGGAGGTTTATGACAAGTTGGATACCAAAGAAGGCGAGAAGGATATTTATAGGCTTGCAAAGATGAGAGATAGGAAATCGAAGGATTTGGGTATGGTTAGATGTATCAAAGATGAAACGCAAAGGGTTTTAGTCAAAGATGAGGAGATTAAGGAGAGATGGAAAGATTATTTTGATAAGCTATTTAATGATAGTCATGCTCAATATCTTGGAGACTTCTCCATTCCTTTTCATGAGATAAATCGTGACTTCATGCGCAAGATTCAAAAGAAAGAAATGGCAGAGGCTTTGAAGAAAATGAAATCAAGAAGGGCAGTTGGCCCAGATGGTATACCTATCGAGGCTTGGAAATGCTTGGGAGAGAAAGGTTTAGAATGGTTGACAAATCTTTTTAACTTGATTTGGCGAACAAATAAGATGCCTAATGAGTGGAGGAAGAGTACTTTGGTGCCTTTATATAAGAATAAGGGTGATATACAAGATTGCACAAACTATCGTGGTATAAAACTCATGAGTCATACTATGAAACTTTGGGAGAGGGTGATTGAGTCTAGGTTGAGGAAGGTTGTCATGATATCGGAGAATCAATTTGGTTTTATGCCTGGAAGATCAACTATGGAAGCTATACATCTTCTTAGACAACTTATTGAAAGATATAGAGAGAGGAACAAAGATTTGCATATGGTTTTTATTGATTTAGAGAAGGCATACGATAGAGTACCTAGGGACGTTCTCTGGTGGGCAATGATGAAGAAAGGTGTTTCTCTCAAGTACATTAGTATAATTAAAGATATGTATGAAGGAGTAGTAACCAATGTCCGCACTTGTGGAGGGGTGTCAACCAATTTTCCGATAACGGTTGGGTTACATCAAGGATCTGCTTTAAGCCCTTTCCTATTTGCGATAGTGATGGATGAGCTTACGAGATCAATTCAAGAAAATGTACCGTGGTGTATGTTGTTTGCTGATGATATTGTTTTGATTGATGAGTCTAGAGCTGGGGTTAATGCTAAGTTAGAATTATGGAGACAGACATTGGAAGCTAGAGGTTTTAAGTTGAGTAAGAGTAAGACTGAATATATGGAATGTCGGTTTAGTAAGCAACGAAGTAGTGATGGGAGTGTAGTGAAGCTTGGTGAGCAAGATATACCGGTGAATGATTATTTCAAATATTTGGGATCCATCATTCAAAAGTATGGAGAAATTGATGAAGATGTAAATCATAGGATAAAGGTTGGGTGGATGAAATGGAAAAGTGCTACTGGAGTGCTGTGCGATCGTAGAATGCCATTGCGGTTGAAGGGAAAGTTTTATAGGACGACTATTAGACCCGCTTTACTATATAGTACGGAATGTTGGGCTGCCAAGAGACATCATATTCAAAAAATGAGTGTAGCTGAGATGCGGATGCTTAGATGGATGTGTGGAAACGGAACGAAGAGATACGTAAGAAGGTAGGTGTTGCACCCATTGAAAATAAGATGCGAGAGAATCGTTTACGGTGGTTTGGACATATTCGGCGAAGGCCTAATGATGCTCCAGTTAGAAGGTTGGAGAAATGGGAAAATATATTAGTTAAAAGAGGTCGGGGTAGGCCTAGGAAGACTTGGATGGAGATGATAGGAAAGGATATGAATGCTTTGAACCTCACCGAGGACATGGCGTTGGATAGAAATGATTGGAGGAAAAGGATTCATGTGGAAGACCCAAAATGAATTTCTTTTTTGGTTCATATCGCTGACCCCAATTGTTTTGGGATGAAGGCGTAGTTGTTGTTGTTGTTGTTGTACCACAAGGAGAGGAAAAATGTTAAGGGCTAAGGTTATTAAAAAAACAAACAAGAAAAAGAAACAAAAATGACTATGTATATGATTCAACAAGAATTCAAATGTAAAAAAAATTGTACACCAAAAAATTGTTGAGATCAACCCATATTTGTGGATCTTTTTGAGGTTCAATTGCTTAAAAGAGATTGGTACTATTCTATGTGAACTTCATACTATATATGCAAATCTAGTTGAATATTGGCAAAGTTTTAACACGTTTCAGTAACAAAAAATTTAAGATTTTTTGTATAAATTTAATGAAATGTTTACGAAGTTACGATAAGTTTCAATTATAAAAGGTTTACAGATTTGGTTATGTAAACTTTGTATTATATATATAAATTTAATAAAATATTTACAAAGCTTTTAAAAGTTTTAGTTACAAGATGTTCACATATTTAGTTATGCAAACTTTGTAATACATATGAAAATTTATAAAATATTTACAAAATTTAAATTTTGAAAGATTTCAATTATAAAAAGTTTACAATTTTGGTTATGCAAACTTTGTATTATATATATAAATTTAATAAAATATTTACAAAGTTTTAATAGTTTCAGTTGCAAGATGTTCACATATTTAGTTATGCAAACTTTGTAATATATATGCAAATTTAAAAAAACATTTACGAAATTACAACATATTTCAATTATAGAAAGTTTGTAGATTTAGTTATCCAAACTTCATAATATATATATAAAAATTTAGTGAAATATTCAATTATGTAAACTTTGTATTATATATACAAATTTAGTAAAATTTTCTTTTGAAAAGTTTTTACAAGCTTCAGTTACAAAAAGTTTTCATATATGGTAATGCGAATAGTGTACTGACACACACACATATATTGCACGAACTTCAAGAGGTTCACTCATGAGAAGGGTATAATAATACCAATGAAGTCAAACATTTGCAAATTTAGGCATGAGACAAATTTCAAAAATTGCAAAGCATTTTAAGAAAATATCATTTTTCCTGCACAATAGGATCATTTTCCATATTTATTTTGCCAATAATTTGCTGACAAAAACATGAGAACCATGAAAAAACTTTAATTTCTCAAAAGAAAAAAACCATCTAATTGTCTTTTATTAGTTGGTAACTATGTTGTAACTACAAGTCCTTGTTTTGCACACTAAAAGAATTTTGTGAAACAAAAAAAATTATGAAAAAAATAATCATTAATTTATTCAACCAAGTGCAAGTTTAGAAAAAATAAGCCTTGAATTGAAGACTAATATGATCAGATGTCCAATCCAAATCCAACATGCTATTTTCAAATGCCCGTTTAGATCAATTCGGAAAGACTAATGCCACTATACAGCAAAGCAATGGGGCACATCGATCGATGAAAGGAGAAAGAGGAACGATATTCCTTTCATCTTTTTGACTCCCTAATCCGGAGGCTGTTAACAAATATGCCCAGTTTACGCACGGAGATATACAACCACGTCGGTCATCGGTAGCATATGTGATGCTTAACCGGATTCTTTTCGAAATCGTATTAGATTCAGATCAGTATTTTGGATCAAATCTAATTCAATTCCACACCAAATGTTATCCAATTGCATTTTCACATGCTTTTAATACTCTTTTTTACTGGATCTAGTATTACCACATATTTTCACAAGATTCAACCCAGCCTCATCCAGTATATTTGTATCCAGACTCAGAGTCCGACATACTCTTTGAATTTCAGATTTGGAGTTGAATCTGGTATGACCTTCCATTCATCAGATTTGGAGTTTTCACGATTCGGCTTGCTACAAAAGGAAACAAAAAGAATGCACTAATCAAGATAACAGATGGCTACCACACCCACCAACAGGGGCTCGCTAGTCTGGCAGGAGCAGCTAGTGCACGTCACCTTGTGTTTGGACATTGCAGGTTCAAAACCCAATGGTACAATTGAATAACTGGTAGGGTTCTGCCTAACCCCAGCTTGCCTTTGAAAAAAAAAATGCCTACCACACCCGCCCAGGTTGCCCGAGTGGCAGAGGATCTAGGGAGAAGGTGCTGATCCCTACCCCTTCGTTCCAGGTTTGACTTCCACCGGATGTGCGGGTGTCTTTAACTGGTGGGTTCTGAAAGGGCTTGGATATCGGTGACCCCACCCGAGGTTCACCTCGTAAGGGGGCAGGCCCCATTAAGTGACCTGGTTATTGGTGAGGGTTCCAATCGTCATCAATAAAAAAGAAAGAAAGAAAAAGAAGGATATCAGATGCCTACCTGCTGCCACTCTCACAATAATAGATCAGTAGAAATGGTAGCAAGCCTTATCAACTTGACTCCCTGGAAGACATAGAGGCCTTTAACATATGCCCACAAATTTTAACATTCCAAACTAATCTGCTGAGTGTGCCATGAATCATATGAAGCTTCTACACCAGTGAATGTCAAAACCAGAAGTCATTTGACTCCAGAATTTGCGCAAAGTGTCGACCGTTTGGCTCGGAGAGGTACTCATTCGATTGGAGATAAGTATCAAGGTTGTTGATGACTTTTGCGGCCAAAGGGTCCTCCTTCCCTTTTAGATTTGGCAGGTACTTACAAGAGAGAACACGTAGAATCTTTATAAATTGGTTCCCGTACCTGCGAAACAGAATGTACCCAGCAACCTGGAAATGCAATAACACCAACTCAATTCATCAGGTAAAACTTATCTGTTTAAAATAACAAAAAACTAGAAGACGAGGGCTCCACACACATGGCTAGGTGGACCAGCTTAAGGCATTCAAGTCAAAAAATGTCACGAGTTTGCTCCACAGGGTGTGCATTCCTTGCTGAAAGGTTGAAGCCGATGGGAAACTATCCCCAGTGGGTAGAAGGGGAGTACTCATGTTTTACACCACGGACACTAAACAGGGTCACGATCAATGTGGCACCTCTTGGCCCATGATGGGATATACGGATCTGAATATATATATATATATATATATATATATATATATATATATATATATATATATATATATTATTTATAAATCTATGTAAGATATCATTTACATTACCCTGAGAAAAGCCACCAGTGCAGTAGCCGTAGTTCTATTAGCTGGTAGCACATTCAAAAACCTTGCAAGCCATGCCCAACCTTCCTTCAGGCCATGTTGGTTTTCGATCCCAGGAATTTCCGTCTGCTCAAAATTGAAAACTTGATTCAGCATAAGTGGATTGTCTTTATTCATAAATACTTTCAACAGAGTTACAAGTATCTTGCTGAAGCGAACTCTTAGAAGCAAGAAATGAGGAGCAGATTTTGAGGTGACAATGTACTGGTCATTTTCAAGACAAATTCCTTTCCTTTGATTAATCACTATTTAATACTGAAAGACAACCAAATAGAGATGATGATGAAGAAAAAGCACTGCAACCACAAGCATGGCTCAGAGAGTTCTTGCTTTTTGTTTTTTCTCTTTGAGAATCCTCCTAGAATTTAAACCCCCTTCCCTGCAATTTATATTTCAGTATCGAATAAAAGAAAACGGGTGGCATAACATGAGTAGGTTGCAAAATAGTACCTTGACATGCAACATTTCAGAGGCTATTTTATATGACAAAAATAAGATATAGAACATAACAAAGAAGCTAGAGACAGCTTTCAATTTCAAAAATTATGACTTGAATCTTTCCTCTATCCATAAAAAGACAATTTCAGCTTTCTTAATGTGCATTCGCATGACAAGTTGGCTATTATTCAGCAACCTAAAATCTGTATCCTGAATAACACAATAATGCCCTGAGAAGTACAGCAAAGCTACATAAAATAAAAGGAAAAAACAAATGAAGAGATCAGTGCTAGCAAACCTGAACCAAAGCAGCATAGAGTGTCATGTAGGCTTCTATGCGTTGTAAATAGCTATCAGTGCTTTCAATTTTTCCATCATCTTCCTTGTAACCAATCATTTTACAGTAGGCTTCTTTGGTTTCAAAAGCAGACTGAAACAGAATCACACGAATGAGTCTTTGTGTTGGTTCAAAAGTCAATAGACCAACCATTAATATCCAGTTTGTTTATCTTAGGTAAACAAAGTTTTGCACTGAAAGCAAATAATGGCTGAAGAGTACCTATCACCATGGTTCATATAAACCCATGCTTGGGTTTAACCCCTTCCAAGAAAAGAAACAAAACAACACTCCAAATTTTAAAATCAGAAAAGTTGCAACTCTGAAGTTGGATTTCCAAACTCAAAGTCAGCATTTTTTTTTTCAGGACAAGCTCAATATATTTAAATTAATTCAAAGGTATGATTCTACACAAAAGCAAAGAGAAACATCGGTAGTCGTTTTTAACCACCAGAAAGGTAGAGTTGTTAAATAGCAAACAAAAAGTACATCAGCCTGTCGGCCTGCAGAATCATGATAGTAAAAGCAAGGGATCAGTGGTAGGTCATTGATTTCCTGATGGCATTTCATCCTATATTTGATAGTATCCATAGCAGTATTCTCCACTGTGCTTCCCTCCCTATCCTAGTACAAACTTTGGTTGAACTGTTAGATAAGATTAAAATTAAGCCTCAACACACAGTCTTCGGAGGAGGCAGTGTTTGTTGCAGCCAGACCGCTAGAGGGTAGAGGAGGAGGTAAGAGGGGGAGGTAGATCTAGAAACACTAGAGGAGACATTAGCTTAGTTCAGTGTTATTATTGTAGAGGATATGAATATACAAAGAATACATGCCTAGCTCTAATAAAAGTAAAGGTAGAGCTTGTTAAAATGTATCTCGTAAAGTCATTATTGTAAATCTAAATATATATATTTATATACATAGAGATACATTTACATATAATATATTATATGTACATATATCTCTCTCTATATAAATATATATATTTATATACCTTTTTTTTATTTTTTTACCCGAAAAGGGTATTCTTGTAATTTCCTATCTTGCGCATATTCCATTTGGAATATGTTGTAATTTTCTTATTTATTTTTTGTAATTCTTTTTTTTACTTTTTTCCTTTTATTTCTTATTTTATTTAAAGTGCATTGGGGGTCCCCCAATAGAGTCGTTGGGGGCCCCAACGGTCACAAATGTGACCGTTGGGGGCTCCCCAACGACTCCTTTGGGAGCCCTCCCTTTGCACCTTTTGACACTTGTATAAATAGGGGTGTTCCCCCTTTGTAATGCTCAAGCTTGAGAGTCTCAAACATTTGTTCTTTTTATCAAATACATGCATTATTGCATGTTTGCTACTTTTACGCTTTTTGCGTATTTTGTTCAAGTGTTTTCGTACACTTCTTTTATAAAGTATTTATCTATGTCACACGGACTCGGCTAGGGAGGTGTCGCACCCGAGTCGACACGCCCCGACACGGGTGCGGACACGGGTGCGGCTTCGGACTCGGCCTGGACTCGGTCAACGCCGAGTCGGACAACGAGTTGAGGCCGAGTCTGTCCACATTTTGGACTCGGTCAACTTTGACCGAGTCCAAAAATGTCTATTGAAAAAACTAAAAAAATGATTTTTTTATATAAAAAGAGACAGTGCACAGTGCCTGTGCACAGTGCACACAGTGATGTGCCTGTGCGCACAGTGATGTGCCTGTGCACAATGCGCACAGTGCTGTGACTGTGCACTTTTTAAATAAAATAAAATAATATCTTTTTAAAAAAATAAAATATATATATATATATATATATATATATATATATATATATATATATATATATATATAGCCGAGTCCCCGTGTCCAAAAATTTTAAAATTGCGCCGCACCCGTGTCGCACCCACACCCGCACCCATGTGACATAGGTATTTATGCTTGTATGTGTATTGTCTCTTCATAGACAATTTTACATGGTATCAGAGCTTGGTTGGTGATAAAGGATTGTGGGATTCTCTTCTTTTCAAATGCCTCGAAAAGCGTACCTTCGGATCTTTGGAGGTTGAAGTGGTGGATCTTGCTTCTCAAACATTTTAGAAGAATCTTGCGCAAGCTAGCATTTGGAATATTGTGTTGGTACGCCATTTCTCCCTTTCTCTCTACTTCATAATGGGCGAAAAAGAGTCTCACTTTACTCTTGGCTTCAAATTGAATGGGTCCAATTATCATATTTGGGCCGGAAACATGGAGGCTCACATAAAAGGGAAGGGGCTATGGGGTTATGTGCAAGGCACAATTCCGGAACCGGAACCCAAAATAACCGTGGTAAACGGAAGTGAAATCATGCTTCTTGAAGGAGAAGAAAGGGTTAGAGCTCTTGAAGAGTACTCTAAGAAGCACGATGAGTGGGAAATGAAGAATTTCAAGATTCTTTCTTGGTTCTTTTCATCCGTTGAAACTAAGATTAATGCCAACATTATTAAGTTCAAAAAGGCATCGGAAGCTTGGCATTATCTTGATAAAATGTATACATCAAGGGACCTATCTCATAAGTATTATCTTCAAAAGAAGGCTCTCTCTCTTACTCAAGGTGAAATGACTATTAGGGAATATTTGGCCGACCTTTCCTTCATTTGGGATGAGCTTGCCATGCTTGAACCAAAATGGAGTGGAGAAGCAATTGAACTCCGTCACAAGCAACTCGAAGAAGATCGGTTCTTCAATTTTTTGAATGGGCGAAGGCCCGAATTTGAGCAAATAAGGTCATCTCTTCTATCATCTTTTACTCCTTCCTCTCTTGAAGATGTACTCACCAAATTAAGTGTTGAGGAGACTCGTATGAGTTTATGTAAACAAGGATCAAGTGTTCTTATGGTTCCTTGTAATCATGAAGAAAGTAATGAGGTCAATGCCGTATCAAGACCCGGGAACAATGTAAAAACCTATTGCCCCCCTCATTTTAAACCACAAAATCAAGGTGAAAATGGTGGGCCAAGAGGAAAAAGGAACTATAGCAAAATTATGTCATTTTTGTAAAGAACTCAGACATATAAAACCCATATGTCCTAAATGGAAAAAGCTTCTCGCAATGGCTACCACCGGTGTACCACAAAAGGAGGAGACATCATCAAGTGGGTCACTCTCTTTAAATCAGATAGTGGAAGCCCTTCAACCTCTACTCAAGGGAGCTACCTTTGGTGCCGTCGTGTCTACTTCATTTCTTACAGGTAAAGTCTCTTGGCTTTTGGACTCCGGTGCATCTTTTCATATGTCCCCAAACATGTTTTCACTTTCCGATTTCTCAAAAAATGTTTCTCCCTCTTTTGTTTCCACTGCGGATGGAACCTCTCTTGAAATTAAAGGTATAGGCTATGTCACAGGGATTCGGCTAGCAGGGTGCCGCACCCGCGTCGACGCGACTCGACGGGGGTGCGGGTGAGGTCAACCCAATCGTGGGTGCGTTGACCGCACCCAGGATCATTTCGGTCCATTTTTGTTTGGATTTTTTTTTTTTTAAAAAAAAAATTTGCCCTACGAAATGGGTTGCGAAATTTTTTTTAAAAAAAAATTCTGCTAGCAGCTGCCTTTTCAATTTCGTAAAAGATTTTCTCTCTCCACAATAAATGACAGCAGCTGCTACTCCTGCCTTTTCAATTTTGTAAAGGATTTTCTCTCTCCACAATAAATGACAGCAGCTGTTGCTCCTGCCTTTTCAATTTCGTAAAGGATTTTCTCTCTTCACAATAAATGACAGCTGACAGCAGCTGCCTTTTCAATCCTTTTTCGTAAAGGATTTTCTCTCTCCATAATAAATGATAATGATGGTTCTTTTTAGTAAAGGATTTCCTTTGTTCTCCTGTTCTCCTGACGAAATGGGTGCGTGCAGCTGTATATAAAATAAAATTTGAAAAAAACCCACGTCGCATATATATATATTATTTTTGCCCCTGCCGCACCCGCGCACCCGGGTTTTTTGCAAGTGCCGAATCCCCGCACCCGCACCCGCACCCATGTGACATAGGGTATAGGTAATTTTGAAACTCAAGATTTTTTTATTCAAAAAATTAGATTTATACCTAAACTAAACTTAAATATTCTCTCTGTTTCTCAACTTTCGGACCATGGTTGCGATATTAAGTTTTCTTGTGATAAATGTTTAATACAGGATCACCAGTCCGAGAAATTGATTGGGGAAGGCTTTAGAAAAGGAGACTTATACTAAATGGAATTTCTTCAAGTTCCAAAATCTTTTTGTAATGTGGCCCAAAACAAAGATATAAATGTATGGCACAAAAGACTTGGTCATCCTAATATCACCAAGTTGTCTTATTTACATTTTGCAAAAGACCCATGTAAAAGTTCATTTTCTTGTAATGATTGTATTTTCGGAAAAATGCAAAGTTTACCTTTTGAGCAAAAAACTATGTTCTCTTCTAAACCTTTCGAGATTGTTCATTCGGATGTTTGGGGACCCGCACCTGTTTCTTCAAAAGGAGGCTTTCCTTATTATGTCATTTTTGTGGATGATTTTTCCAGATATTCGTGGATCTATTTTCTTAAGTTCAAACATGAAGTTTTTTCATGTTTTAAAACATTTCATTCAATGATCAAGAATCAATTCAACAGTAATATAAAGATATTTAGAAGTGATTCTGGAGGGGAATATCTCTCCAATCAATTTAAAGTATATCTTGAGGATCATGGAATTGTCCATCAAAGGTCTTGTCCTAAAACTCCTCAACAGAATGGGTTGGCCGAAAGAAAACATAGGCACATCATTGAGACTACTAGGACCCTTCTTGTTTCCCAAAACATTCCTAAATTTTTTTGGGCAGAAGCAGCTATTGCTTTTGTTTATATGATAAATCGCTTGCCATCTAGGATATTAGGAAAAATATCCCCTTTTGAGATTTTATATAAGCTTGAACCTGATTATAATAGGTTACGAGTTTTTGGGTGTAAGTGTTTTATACCTACGGATAAGAATGGCAAACTATCTCCCAAGGCTATCCCTTGCGCCTTTCTTGGATATTCCGAAACTCAAAAAGGGTTTCGTTGTTATGATCTTCGAGATGATAAGTTATGTCTCTAGAAATGTAACTTTTTGGAAAATGAAAGTGGCTTTGAAAAAAATGTTTCTCAACAAGAAAATTTTGATTATTCATTCCTATTTGACCTATTGTCTAGTAATGATGATATATCTAGTGATGATGATGTATCATCAAATCATGATGAGGAAAATGATGGTGACATTGGTGAACATAACTCACTCAATGAACAAGAAAGTAGATTTTCAAGTGATCCAATAACCTACTCTCGTAGAAACCAAGACACCTTTAGAAGTGCTATTGACCAATATAGTGAGCTTGTTCCTACTATCGATCACCGAAGATCTGAAAGGAATAGAAGACCTCCAACTCGTTTTGTTTCTTTTGATTCTTTCTTACCCCGATATAGGGCTTGTCTTAGTGCCATACACTCTTATTTTGAACCAAGAAATTTTGAAGAAGCTAAAAAATGTATAGAATGGCAAGAAGCTATGCAAAATGAACTTAATGCCCTTAAAAAGGCTGAAACTTGGGATTTCCAAACTCTACCCATAGGAAAGAAAACTATAGGTTGTCGATGAGTTTTTAAGGTTAAGACTAAGAGCGACGGATCTCTAGAAAGGTATAAAGCTCGCTTAGTCGCAAAAGGGTATGGGCAAGAATATGAAATTGATTATGAAAAAACCTTTGCTCCTGTAGCTCGAATGGTTACAATTAGATGTCTTATTACTATTGCATCTATTAAAAATTGGAACATTTTTCAAATGGATGTGAAAAATGCTTTTTTAAATGATGATCTTAATGAAGAAGTGTATATGGATGCTCCACCAGGCATGAAGATTCCTAAAGATAAAGTTCTTCGTCTTCGTAAGGCTCTCTATGGTTTGAAACAGACCCCCAAAACCTGGTATGACAGATTTACCAGTGTAATGCTGGAAAATGGCTTTTCCTCATGTTATACTGGCACTGCTCTATTTACTAGAAGATCTAATGCAGGAATTGTGATTCTATTACTCTATGTTGATGACATGTTAATTACAGGTGATGATGTTCAAGGAGTCAAGGGTATTAGGTCTGTCTTGACTTGAAAATTTGAGATGTCCGACTTGAGTTTTCTGACATATTTTCTTGAAATTGAGGTTGCCTATTCGCAACATGGTTATTTTCTATCTCAGTCTAAACTTGCTTGTGATATTATTGACAGATCAGGAATTTCTGATGACAAAGTATGCGAAACTCCTGAAGTCGTGGGATCAAAAATGAAGATTGACGACGGTGTTCCCCTAACCGATCCTACTCCTTACAGGCAGTTGGTAGGCTCTTTAATGTACCTTAGCATTACTCGACCCGACTTGTCACATGCTATTCACATCGCCAGTCAGTTCCAGCACGCTCCTACAACCGTTCATATGAGTGCTGTCCTTCGCATCATAAGATATTTGAAGGGAACAATAAATAAGGGAGTATTTATATCTTCTTCTTCTGAATTAAAATTACTTGCTTATACTGACTCAGATTGTAGAGGTGACCCTAATAACCGTCACTCCACCACTGGTTTTTGTGTTTTCTTAGGTGAATCTTTAATCTCATGGCGATGTAAAAAACAACAGAAGGTCTCTTTGTCATCCACTGAAGCCGAATATAGAGCCATGACATCTACCTCCATGAAAATTGTATAGATTCGACGCCTTTTGGAAGATATGGGAGTGGTTGCCGAAGAACCAACAAAGCTATGCTGTGACAATAAAAGTGCAATCTATATTGCCAAGAACCACACCTTTCACGAGCGAACAAAGCATATAGAGATGGACTGTCATTATGTCAGAGAAGAATACTTGAAAAAGGTCATTGATCTATCATACGTGACATCTGAGTATGAACTTGCCGACTTCTTCACAAAAGCTCTATGTTCGCCCAGATTTCATTTCCTTCTTGACAAACTTGCGGTTATCACACCGTAAGTTTGAGGGGGGGTGTTAAAATGTATCTCCTAAAGTCACTATTGTAAATATAAATATATATATATATATATATTTATATACATAGAGATACATTTACATATAATATATTATATGTACATATATCTCTCTCTATATAAATATATATATTTATATACCTTTTTTATTTTTTTTACCTGAAAAGGGTATTCTTGTAATTTCCTATCTTGCGCATATTCCATTTGGAATATGTTGTAATTTTCTTATTTATTTTTTGTAATTCTTTTTTTTTTTACTTTTTTCCTTTTATTTCTTATTTTATTTGAAGTGCATTGGGGGTCCCCCAATAGAGTCGTTGGGGGCCCCCAACGGTCACAAATATGACCGTTGGGGGCTCCCCAACGACTCCTTTGGGAGCCCCCCCTTTGCACCTTTTGGCACTTGTATAAATAGGGGTGTTCCCCCTTTGTAATGCTCAAGCTTGAGAGTCTCAAGCATTTGTTCTTTTTATCAAATACATGCATTATTGCATGTTTGCTAATTTTACGCTTTTTGCGTATTTTGTTCAAGTGTTGTGAGAGTGTTTTCGTACACTTCTTTTATAAAGTATTTATGCTTGTATGTGTATTGTCTCTTCATAGACAATTTTACAGAGCTTTCGTAACATCTTCCAGTCGAGAGAATTCTAGCCTTCTAGGCCCAAGGATGAGAAAATAGATAGTCGTAATGGTGCTCAAACTACTACTTTCTCTATGGTGGGTTCTTCAGAGCATTTGCCTGGTGATCAATTATAGATTCTAGAGTAGATCTAACAGTTGCAGCTCTTAGCTTAGTCATCCATTGTTTTCCCATATTCTGGTATTGCTCACGCAAATATTGTAATATCACGTATTTTTCCATGATTTTTAAATTTGAAAAATATGAATTTTAAATTAAATATTTAATTAAACTTATAAAAATAATGAAAATATATTAAAATATAAGTGACGACAGCTTGGTCTGGGCGTGGCCCAGAGCCCACTGACAAGACCTAGATGAGCCAAATATAATTTGAGAAAGTTTTTGTATTTAACCTTTAAAATCGAGCAAAATTCAAAGGCGAAAATCAGGTATGTACACTATTAGATGCGCCTTGTAATTTTGAGCATGTTGGTGACCTGTTTTTCTGAAATTGGGTTACAGTTGGCCCGAAAATCGCATTTTTCAAAAATGACCCGCCTCTATTTTTTGCTTTTTCCGGATTGGATCGGATTGGATCCGCTATGTTTGATCCAAGTTAATATGGATCTAGACCTTGTCCAGGACCCATATTGACTAGGATTTGGTCTAGGTGGGATCCATATGGATTTGGATATTGGATCCAGATCTCGATCTGAAATCCATACATGACCAATTTTAAACTTTAAAATCAATTTAAAATTTAAATTGGATAAGCTAGAGTTCTACCTTGGGTAGAACTCTACTCTATGGAGTCTTCCAGAGGGGGGGCGACATCCTATGGAATATTCCAATTATTGAATAAAATAATAAATTAATTAAAAAAAGATATTATCTAGAAGAGGTCGAGTTCTACATTGAATAAAACTCTACTCTCTAAAGCCTTCTGTAAAGGGGATGTCACCTTCTAGATAAAATCAAAAGAGAAAATAAAACAAGGAGATAAAGTATTATAAAAGGGGTTAGTCTCCTCCCTCTCTCTAGAAAATCGCATTCCAAAGAGAGAGGGAGAGAGTTAAAGAGGAAACCCCAAACTCATGTCGGGAGAGAGAGAGAGAGAGGAAAAAAAATGAGAGAAGAAAGAAAGAGAGAAAAGAAAATAGAGGAAAGAAGAAAGAAAAGGACAAAATCCAACCTTTTCATACATCCATTACTTTTCTCCTGTCTTTTTTCTACACTACAATTAAGGTACAGGTTTCTCTCTAAGTTCTTACAGAGAGAAATAGGTATAAATCTGATTTTGTGTAAGTTTAGATGAAAAGGAAAATCTGATTAAAAAAATAAATAAATAAATAAATAAATAAATAAATATATATATATATATATATATATATATATATATATATATATATAAAGTGACAATTTCATGTATATATACGTATATAGGACTATTTCTTGAGATTTTGATTTTCCTAAAGTATCAAATGTGAAATTATCTGTGTTTTTTATTTCCATAGGTGTCGATTTTCTTGATTTGATGTGAGCATGCCATATAGGTTAATCAATTTTTCCTGCTTAAGCATATGAATGCATATATTCAATTTTTATCGATTTTGGATATGCATGTCGATTTTCTGTTAATAGCCATATATATATATATATATATATATATATATATATATATATATATATATATATATATATATATATATATATATATATTAGCCCTGTCGATCTTGCAATGTGATGAAATATTTTTAGCATGTTTTGGATACCTTTTGAATTAGATCTGATTGTGTGCAATCTGATCAGACTTGCTAATCTCTTCGTGTAAGCAAATCCAATTAAACTTGCTGATTTCTAATAGTGTGCAAATCTAATCAGACTTGCCGACTCTTTTTTAGTGCAAACCTGATCAGACTTGCAGTGTGATGTTTGTGTGCAAATCTGATCAGATTTGCCGACTCTTTTGAGTGCAAATCTTATCAGACTTGCAGTGTAATGTTGGTGTGAAAATCTAATCAAACTTGCCGACCCTCATGGGGTGCAAATATGATCATACTTGCAGCATTTCAGAAGGAGAGCAAATCTGATCAAATCTGCCCAACTGTTTTGATATGCAAACTAATCAGAATTGCCAATTTATATATATGCATACAATCCATTGTTGATGATTATATTTTCAGCATGTTCTAATAATGTCATATGATTTAGATTTGTTTTGCTCATGCCTATGTATATGTGTGTGTACATATATATATATATATATATATATAAATATATATACATATACGTTTATGTTCAGATTTGTCAGGTATGCAAATCTTATCAAACTTGTTGAGTTTTAGTGGTCAATAAATCTGATCAGACTTGCCGACCTCATTGGGTGCAAATCTGATCAGACTTGCCAATTTTTTTGTGAGTGTAAATTTGATCAAACTTGTCAATTTTTGTAAGTGTGCAATTCTGATCAGATCTGCCCAGTGTTATGGTATGCAAATCTGACCAGACTTGTCAACTTTCATACTAGGCCAACTTGATCAGGTTTTGTCGAGTTTCATACTATGTAAATCTAAACAAATTTGTCGTGTTCAGGTTCACATTCATTTTGGCTGTAGGCTTATGTATTTAATTATACGTTTGATTGATTATGCATGCCTATGCATTAGAATACCATGTTGCAATTGTGCATATCATACACATGAATATGAAATTTTATTTGATGTTGCATAAATATGATCATATGCATGTTTGGATGTTTATGCATGGAATTGATCATGTTAATGTGTTCTGCAAGCATCGATTGACATGTGTATGCCTTTGGTTTTATGTACATTCATTTGTGTGATTGAATGTGCATTATGAACAAGTCTTGAAATGAGGTGTATGTTGCATATTCACTGAAATTTTGCAAGTATGTATAAATCACTTTTGAGATGTGTTGGTGGTCAGATGTGAACCACTGTGAGTCGTGCAGGTCAGGAGCATGTGTTGCTCAAATTGTTGATTTTATTATGCCTTGCAAAATTTCTTTCTAAAAAGTTAATAGTTTTTCCAAAATTAATTGCACTGTTACATGTTACGGGCTAGGGCCTGAAATTAGTTTTGCAAAACAGTTGAAATTATTTGAAAAAATAAAAGAGACCAAACAATGTAATTAATCTCTTCCTTGATGTCACTTCCACATTGTGAGAATCTTGGATGGCGGTCTTGGAGGACCGTGAGGATACTAAAACTCTGTGTGTGATTGTGCCTTTAAACCCGATATGATGGTTTACCTCTCAACCACGGTTTTAAGAAGATTCAGCTATTTTGCCTAAGGGTGGTCTTGTTGAATCAGCTGTAGTTATTGGTATACCAAGAAAGTGCCGTCAATGGATGTTGATTTCTTTGATGTCCCGACATTAGATGTTGATTTTTAATGTTCCAATGAATTGTGTTGATTCTTGATATCGGTCGAGGAACGCATGTAAAACTCAAAAATAAAATACAAATTGTGTGTTAAGCTACAACTAAGAACCTAACTTGGATTTTGAGAATTTGTGCCTGTTTTTAGTATCGGCGAGTTTAAGGAAAAGTGAAAACTAAAATTTGTATGCATTTAATAGGGACATGCATGCAAAAGCAACTCTGATAAATAACTTAATAAGTTATTCATGCATGTGCATTGAATCGTGTATCTTTATTGTTCAACATTAGTTAATGCATTTATGCTTATTTTGTTTCGCATGATATTTTGTTAAATGCTTGAATGATAAGTTGTTAATTTTGATATTCCTCTGAAATTTATGCATGAAATTGGTTTATATTATTCCTTTACTGTTTGGATTTTTAGAGGAATTCGTACAAAGGACTTTGGTTCTTACCCTTTTTCATAAAACTATTTTACAGGTTCGGATGCTCAGTGATATCCTAACTTGTTGGTTGGAGACTGCAAGCCTTGTGTGACTGGTTTCTGGTTCTCTGACAAATGGATTATTTTGAGATAGACGATTTTTGTGTCTGAAACTATTTTGACATTATTATTAAATTTAATAAAGTTTGAATTATTCTTCTTTGATTCAATGCAGAGTCTGGTTTGTCATTTGGTATATTAAATTTGTGAGGCCCCAGATCTTGGGGTTAGTTTTCGCAATTGTTTAAAAAAAAATCACTATTTTTACGAGGGTCAGTTGGGGTCGTTACAAATATCTTTTATGGTTCCTCAGGTTGGCTAATAAACTTACAAGCGTCTTGTAAAACGAATGCTCTTAACTAAATGTCATCCCTGCAAGGACATTTTTCATACTACAAATGGATCTCTGATTGATTGTATTGTGTAAGATCAATTATTAGGAAGGAGGATTGGGATTGACCGTCAAAAGGGTATGAGTCCACAAAAGAGGGTTGAAGTTGGTCTAAGAGTTATAGTTATGAATGAGTTTGACTTGTAGCACTAGAGGCTGGGGCATATATTAAGCTCTAAGTTGCAGTATCATGTAAAGGAGTGTAAAAGTTGTCAATCAGCCAAGAGACATGTCTTACCCTTGGGTCTGAGCAAAAGCCATATAGTCTAAGTCACACGAACTCGACTAGGGAGGCGACGCACTCGCGTCGACACGGGTGCGGACACAAGTGCGGCTTCGGACACAGGCCAGACTCAGTCAACGCACCTGGGCCAAGTCTGTCCACTTTATAGACTCGATCAACTTTGACCAAGTCTATAAATGTCCGTTTTGAAATACGTTTTGAATCTGGGTCGGGTTCGGATCCAGACCCGACCCAGATCCAAACTTCATCTGCATCAGGGCCGAACCCTAAAAGGGGTTTACGACAGGAGGATGGGCTTACCCTATCGATTTTGCCTCCCCCCCAGCCCCTGCAGCTTCCTCCTACACTCACGCCAGCGATCCAGACTCCGGCGACGGTAGCCGCAGGCGACGCCAGCCACCGTCTCCCCCTTTCCTCCATTAACAGGTATGCCCCTCATTCCCACTCTCTCCTCTTCGTCCGGCAGGGGGCTCCCCCTTCCTCCTTATTTTCCGTCAGGTGGCGGAGCCCCCTGCCTCGTTCTTTTTTTCTGGCAGGGGTCAGAGCCTTAGCCGGAAAATAAAGTATGGCAGGGGCTTCCACCCCCTGCCGGAAAAAAAGAACAAGGCAAGGTGCTCCGCCCCTGCCTCGTTTTTATTTTCCGGTAACCCCCCCCCTCCCCCCTCCCTGCACCCTTTGCTCGCAGAAGAGGGGCTCGGCCCCTCCCTGTGCCTCTGATTCACAGAGGAGGGTCTCGACCCCTCCTCGTTTCCCTTCTATCCAACGGGCAAGGCTAGGCTCGGCCTGTCAGACGAGCCCCCTCCATACCCCACTCCTTCTTACCCCCTTCTCATTTTTTTTCTGACAGGGGGCGGAGCCCCTGCCGAAAAAAAAGAACGAGGCAGGGGACTCTGTCCCTGCCTCATTCTTATTTTCTGGCAGCCCCTCCCCCCCCCTCCCTGCCTCGTTCTTTAAAATATATATATATATATAGCCGAGTCCACGTGTCCGAATTTTTTAAAATTGCGCCGCACCCGCACCCATGTGACAGCATATAGTCCTTTTGATCTTGTGTATGCTAATGCATGTGGTCCCTCACCGGCATATTTTATCACCTTTATTAATGATTGTACAATAATACTTGGATATATTTCATAAAGAATACAAATAAGCTTATTAAGATCTTTAAAAAGTTTTATGTCATGGTTTAGAATCAATTTTTTGTCAAAACTAAAACACCTCATTCTAATTCAAGAGAGTATATTAAACCCATGTATTTCAGGGTTACTTGCAAGAAAAAAAATAGTGCATAAAAAATCATGTCCCTACACTTCTCAACAAAATGAAGTTGCAAAAAGAAAAATAGACATATTTTCGAGACTATTAAGTCTCTTTTTGTTTCAAGTTGTGCACCTAAAATATATTAAGTAGATGCAATTAATATGGCATTTCTCAAATTAATTGCATGCCTTCTAGAGTTCTCAAGGGTATTTCTCCTTATCAGAAATTATATGGTGTTGCTCTTAACTATAAATTGTTAAAAGTTTTTTAATGCACTCACTTTTGTGCATTTACTTAAGAGATATAGGGATAAACTTTCATCTCATGCAATGAAATGTGGTATCTTAGGATTCCCTAATGAACAGAAAGGTTAGAAATGTTATGATCCCGTTGGAAAAAAATAAATTTCTATAAATGGTCTTTCTTGAGCATACACCATACTTTAAACATTTTAGAGGAGGAAAATAAGGTTTCTTTCTCTTTCTTGGTGTCCTGTCCAATAGAAGAAAAAAATGATAATTACACAGGTGTTCAAAGGGAGGAAGATCATGACAAAAGCAATAGATTTGGTAAAGTCTACTCTAGAAGCCTAGAGAATGTTGTTAAGATACCATTTTTGGATCCAATAGAACTAGAGAAGACACAAGACTTAGAGGCTAATCTTGATCCGTCCCTGGTTGATTCTAGGCTTTCAGTTCAAGAGTCTAATTTACCTTCTCCTCTTCAGGTACATCGCAGTTCCAGAATCCATGGTTCTCCCACTCACTTTGTATTTTATGAGTTTTTTTCTCCTAAGCATCGTCCATTCTTGGTTTTAATTCACTCCTATGTTAAGCCTAATTTCTATGCAAAAACAGGTTTCAAACAGTTGCAACATTTAATGGCTGAAGAGTTAAATGCTCTAGAAAAAATACATGCATAGGATCTTGTGAAACCTTTACATGTAAACAATATTGTGGGGTGCAAATGGGTTTATAAGATAAAGACTAAGACAAATAGATCAATCCAAAAACACAAGGCTAAATTGGTAGCAAAAGGTTATAGTCACCAATTTGAGATTGAATTTGCTTAAACTTTTACACTCGTGGCACATATGACTACTATAAGGCCTTTGCTTATTGTGGCTACAACAAAACAATAGAACTTATGACAATTGGATTAAAAAATGTCTATTGGAGTTAAATGCTCTAGAAAAATTCCATGAAAGGATGAATCACATTGAGATAAATTGTCACTTTATAAGGAGAGGATACGAACATGGAGCCATTTCTCTTGAGCATGTGAGCACTAAAGATCAAATTGTAGACATGTTCAGTAAGAGTCTTGCACCTTTGTTGTTTGTCATTCCTTCCCAAATTTGGGATGATTCCTCTTGCATCATCTCGAGTTCAAGAGAGAGTGATGAAAAATATAATATAGTGTATCATCAATGTTTGTGCTACCTTCTTGTATATTCTATTATTTATATGGGTGTTCTTGTACTTTTCAACATTTTGTTGTAAAGTCATAAAGGGTTATTTATATCAATTTTTAGTTCATTTGTTAGCAAGGGGGGATCGACCCCTTATATTGTTGTAACCCTTTTTCATTTGAAGTAATGAAGTTTCCCTTATTTTCTTCCTCCCATCCTCTCTCTTGAATCTTCTTCTTCCTTGCTTTGATATGGTCTTGAAAAGAGCAATTAAAATGTCAATAATAAATTATTGAAAGGGAATAAATGTACAATTAACAACTAGTCAACTACTTATAACAACACAAGTTTGAAAAGGAGAAAATAAAATATTAACTATTTATAATAAGCAATAAATTTTTGAAAAGAAGAAAATGAACTACCTAAATTTTTGAAGATTACAAACAAATCTTGGTATCTGAAATTAACTTAGGTACCAACATAAATAACACCTTGAGGCATGATGTTTAGACTAGAAAAAGTGTCTCAGTACAAATTTTAGAGAAAAGGTGCTACTAGGCTCCAAGTTATCAAATTTCTAATAAAATTTAAAATTTCAAGGAAAATATTAACGAAATAATAGCAAGAAAATCAGTTAATAGAGCTAAATGAACCTGAATGAAGCAAACATGTTTTCAAGATGAATATATGCAACAAGTATAAAACAAAGAAAGAATTTATGTGATGATAAAACAGGACATTTTTTGGATCAATGAAGAACCTGTTCCTGAAGAGAATCCAACTTCAAGTGTTCAACAGAATCAGAAAAGAAAAGAAAGAAAAATAACAGGCAAAACCCTGGTCCTACATGCAATCATGTGAAATGTTGAAGAAAGCTTGGAGACAAAGAATGATTTGGCATATCAAAATATAAGATTAAGCACCAGTATGCATTAGAAGAAACATATGGAATCATGTAAGCATGCCCATATTTGTGAACAAAGGAACACACATGCATGCGAGCACACATGTATATGGAATTAGGGCTGGTAAATGAACCAAGAAGCTTGTGACTCGGATCGGTTCGGCTAGTCACAAACTCGTTCATGATCGATTCGTATAGCTGGCGAGCCAAGCCACAGGCAACTCATTTAGCTTAAACAAGTTGAGCCCGAACATAGGGTGTTCAGCTCAGCTCAGCTTGGGAGAGCTCGTATAGATAAAAGATATACAATTTTTTTGTATAATATATATTTTAAGTGTAATACATGAAAAGAATAATGCATAATATATATATATATATATACATATATACGTGGAATGTTTTTACACGAGCAAGCTCGTGTTTGGCTCATCTCATCTCATTCCAGGATAAACCGATGTCAAAATCATCTTTGCTAAAAATGAACACGAGCTGAGCCACGAGCTCAATCCACTACCGAACATGCCCTGTTCGGTTCGTTCGGATCATTTACCAGCCTATGGAATCATATGAGCATACATACATACACATACACATACACATGAAGGAATGAAAGGAAACTAAATGATTGCATGACGGCCAGTTAAAAAAAACAACTAATATGTAATTTTAAGTCAATATTGAGTTCTAAATAAGCTAAAAACTTACACATCAATGAAGTCTCATTCTTTATGAAACGTCAGTCAAATGATGTAACAATGGACAGGTGAAACACTGGATGCGCATTAATCTAAGGTGTTTAGTGGTGGTCCTTGACCGCTGCTAATTTCCTGGGCAGAAAAACGCCCTTTAGAGGTGGTCGAGAACCGCCGCTAAAGGTCATCTTGTTTTAAAACAGTGCCCGATGCGTGTCCGATAACAGTAGATGATATGTGTCGTCCACTGTTATGCCCTACTCTAAGCACTAGTATGCATTAGAACATATGGAATCATGTAAGCACGCTCATATTTATGAACAAATGCACACACATGCATGCAAGCACGCATGTATATGGAACCATATGAATGTACATGCACACACACACACACACACACATATGAAGGAATGAAAGGAAACTAAATGATTGCATGATAACCAATTAAAAAAAAAGACAACTAACATGTACTTTTAAGTCAATATTGAGTTCTATATAAGCTAATAATTTTCACATCAATGAAGTTTCATTCTGTATGAAACATCAGCCAAGTGAATTTGCTTTAGCAAAATTTTCAGTGACTTAAGGAACCACTAATTGTAAGTACCACCAGGTATTTTTTATGCCAAGGAAAACTGCAGATGTTTAGACAATGACTATGACAAAGTTTCCATAAACAAGTATGAGGCCAATCACCTTAGAATAGACTATATGTTTAGGAACAGTGAAGATGCAAGCCCTATGAAACTCAGCAAGAATGATGTCCATTACAACTGGAACCTGTCACATAAACAGCTATTTAACTGAGTATAATGAGAAGTATTATAAGGTGTTCAAAATGAAAACACAAACAAATGAAACAAATTTTAGCAAGAAGACAAATCATGACTGCACAATATTCTTATTTCAGCAAAGGGACATTGGCATGTCACAGAGTGGTAGCACCACTGCCAGGGTAGTGCAACTCCCACTGTTAGCACAGGTAGAGACCAGAGTGTGCAACTGCCTAGGTTGGCAAATTTAAATAGGTAATGCCTAAAAATGCCATAAGAATGAGCATGCTCTAGCAGGGCATGCCACATAATTTCTAGTCACGGGGAGATTAAAAATTTAATGGAACAAATGGCTTGTGGTTTATATTCAACAATATCCTTCTCGTTAAAAATCATGCCTCATTTATGGTTCAATGAAGCAGCAATTACACATTACCTCTAGCCACCTTGCTACGTGTGTATATGTGTGTATTTGCTACTAAAAAAGTGCACAAAATGTAAGAAAAAGTGTTTTCTACTAGTATCACATGTACAAAACTGTAGTGTGTGTATATATGTGTGTGTGTGTGGGGGGGGGTGACTTTTTTTTATTTTTTGTTTTTTTTGTCCAAGTGACCCCATGATCTACATGCTGTTTTTAGTGTGAACCGGCTTTTGAATCGCCAGAATTCGACCTGTGTCCAGGTTTTTCAGGTGATGCAAAAATCAATGGTTGTAAACGGACCGATTTTCCAACTCTAAAAACCATGTTTTTTCATCATAAAAACATGATCCAAGGGTCATTTTCCACTAAATCGAGCATGTTGAACACATCTAAAAGGTTAGATTGAGTCAAACAACTTGCAACATGAGATTCCAATCAGATTATACCTACAATTGATTTTATTAAATATAAACCATATATGTATTATGTATCTACATATATATATGGAGAGAGAGAGAGCTTCCATAAGCAGATGATAAAGAAGAGAAAATTGATACATTGAAAGCTTGAAAGCTGTCACAGATGCAGGTTCGGCGATGCAGAACTTTCAAAAACTTGAGTGTGGGGAGGGTATATATATATGATTGACTTGGCCAAACCAGAATCTGCTTTGACCAGGTTCAATCCAGCCCTTGGTAAGCAAGAACCCTGACAAAAATCTACCCTGGGATTTGTGTCTTGCAGTCCAAGAAAAAGGGAAAAGAAGGAGAAAGTTAGAGAGAGATGAGAGAATATGGTTCCTGCCCTCCTCCAAGGACGACCTTTCCTTATATATTAGGTTATAACTTGAAGTACAAAAATCTCCCTTACACATTAATACAATACTCAACCTTGTAATAATACATACAAATGACATAAATGCCCCTTATTATACATGAACGACTCTTATAACACACCCCAGACAGTTTACCTTCAAGATCCCAATATCTCGCACTAGGTAAAGGCCTGGTGAATAGGTCTGCTACTTGATCATCTCTCTTGATAAACATCGGCTGAATCTCCTTACTTTAAACTTTCTCCCACAAAATGTTGGTCCAGCTCCATGTCCTTCATTTGGCCATGTTGAACTGGATTTATGGCGATGGCCATCTCACTTTTGTTGTCACAAAACAACAGTGATAGCTAATATGTTGGTGTAACGTTGTAAGATAGTACCAGATCCATAAAACATCTATCGTTATTGCAGCCATGAACCTATATTCAGCCACCGTACTAAACATGGCCACAGTTCGTTGCCTTCGACTGGACCACGAAACAAGATGACACCCCGAGAATACTCCATATCCTATGACTAGCCTTCTAGTAGTAAGATATCCCGCCCAATTCATATCAGAATAAGCCACCACAGTTGGAGAGACATCTAAATGCATTTCAACCATAGGTCTTCTATAAACCCGCCCATTGATGATTGTACCCTTGATGCACCTCAAGACCCTTTATGCATGGGACTACCTATATAAAAGCACTCCCTCTCTTGTATTATTTATGCTTGTTGCCAAGCATTGTTCAATAAAATTCTTATTATTTTTTATGTTTTTGCTCTCTTTTGAGAGTTTGTGTGATTAGCCCTTTGGTGGCTCTTTGTATTTGTCCTGTTAGTATATCTTGTTCTTGTGAGTGTGCACCTTTGTAGTCACATTGTGGCATTGTATTTGTGCACTTGTTGTTTCATTACAAGATATACTTCCCCTTGTTCAAAAATTCTAAAACACTTGAGCTACCTCTTTGTAGAGCTCCAAACTCTTATTTGAGATGGTACACTTTGGGCATAGAGATTTGTTCGAACCATTTGTGTAACAACAGCCAAAGCTTCAGAGAAGAGACACCAGTAAGGATGTGCAAAAGAACCTCATGAGAAAGGGTAGCCATGACATAAGCCACTACAACTTGACCATTCTTTCTCTAACGATATATTCGGGATTCTCTACCATAACAGTCTGATCTGATTCCCCATCTTTGTTTTCTCCATCAGTATTCCACTTTTTGACTTGAGGCACAAACTCCAAAGGCATAGCCTCAGATCTGTTAAGGCATCCCATCAAATCATGGCTGCTAATGAATGGGGTACTTTTTTTTTCGAGTAAGGAAATTGGACTCATTGAGCTTATCGGAGACAAATTGGCTCAAAAAGGAAGAGTTTATAAGATTGGATGAAGCCATGAACAAAGATATATAGAGAATAAAGCAAGAAAAAAGAATCAAACAATAAGAAAGTAAATGGATGGTAAAACAAATAAATCAAAGAAATCAAAAGGGATGCTGAATGAAAGGAAATCAGAAAGGATGCTGAACCGAAAGGACACTGGATAACGTCAGCAATGTACGACCAAGAAGAAGAGGAAGAAAAACGAAGAATAAGGCTGTAGATTTGTAGATCTATGCAGCTACCAAAAATAAAGATTTGTCCCCCCTCCTTTGCTTTTTTTTGAGCAGATCTGGGTAAGAAGATGGGTTAATGAAGGCTTCCTTTTTCAAACAAGCCTTTTTTTGTGCACCCTTTTCTTTAAAAGAAGATCCAATGAAACACAAGCAAATCTGAAAAACTATGACAGATCTGAAATCTGGGAGTATTTTAGCTTAAGGGCACAAAATACAATAAGAAACTAGATGTGACAATAGAGATCAAGAATAAAAGAAAGGATTAGGGCCAAGAAAAAGGAAAATAAAGAAAAAGGAGGAGAAGAAGAAAGAGAACATAGTAGGATGAAAACAATAGCAGTAGTAGATTAAGAGGGCTTACCCTTGCCCCTGACCTTACACCATGACAAAAATCTACCTCGGGATTCGTGTTTTGCAGTCCAAGCAAAAGGGAAAAGGAGAAAGAGAAAGATGGGAGAATATGGATTGTGCCCTCCTCTAGGAACATCCTTTCAATATATATTAGGTTATAACTTGAAGTACAAAAATACCCCTTACACATTGATACAATACCGAACCTTAATACATACAAATGTCTGATTTGAACCTGGGTCAGCCTAGGCCCAGGACTGATTCAGACCTGGGTTGAAGCATGTCCAGGTCTGAATCAGACCGGGGTCGAAGCAGGTGCAGGTCTGATTCAGACCAGGACGTGCTTCGACCTATGTTTGATTCAGACCTGGGTCGACAGTGTAATGAAATATGCGGAAAAGAAATGTATGTCCTACAATGGACATTCACACATAGAAATCAAAGAACAAGTCCAAAAGAGGACATACACAAAAGCCAATAATGGCAAGAAAGCATAAAATCTTATAAATGCACTAAAGGGCTTGAAGAAGCCACACCTTACAAAGGGGGAGACCCCACTTATTTATAGGCAAGAGAGGAGTGAGAGAGGGTTTAGAGAAAGGAGAGAAAAGGCACCATTGGGAGACCCAACAAGGTGTCGTTGGGCTCCCAACGGTCACAATTGTGACCGTTGGGGGCCCAACGACTCCTTGTTGGGCCCCCCAATGAAGGTGCATTTAATGCACAAAAAAGAAAAAGAAAAAATAAAGAAAAAGGAGAAAAAGGAAAAAGAAAAGAAAAGAAAAAGTAAAAAAAAGGAAAAAGACTATACTGCCCCTATTGGGCGATTTTACAGAAATACCCCTTATCGGGTATGGGTGAATATATTTATATATATATATATTTATATATATATATATATAAATATATTGATTACATGTATATTTTAACACCCCCCCTCAAGCTTTACGGGGATACAACCGAAAGCTTGTTGAGAAGAAACATGAAACGAGGAGTAGCAAGAGCTTTAGTGAAGAAGTCCGCCAACTGGTACTCGGATGTGACGTAGGGCAGTGCTATGGTTCCTTTTAAGTATTCATCTCGAACATAGTGGCAGTCCATCTCTATGTGTTTAGTCCGCTCATGGAAGGTGTGATTGCTTGCAATGTAAATGGCACTTTTGTTATCACAACACATCTTCGAAGGAGTGGAGATGATTACGCCCATATCATTGAGGAGACTTCTAAGCCATACAAGCTCCATGGTTGTAGTGGCCATTGCACGATATTCCGCTTCAGTTGAGGATAATGACACCTTTTGCTGCTTCTTGCATCTCCAAGAGATCATAGAGTCACCTAGGAAAACACAAAAACCGGTAGTTGAGACTCTATCATTAGGGTTTCCTCCCCAATCAGCATCAGTATAAGCAATTAAATCAAGAGATGATGAAGAGGAAAGAAAAACTCCCTTAGTTATGGTGTTTTTAATGTATCTGACTATTCTTAAGACTGCACTCATGTGCACAGATGTAGGTGCATGTTGAAACTGACTGACTGAGTGAACGGCATGAGCTATGTCTGGCCGAGAGATGGATAAGTAGGTCAGGGCCCCAACAAGTTGCCGGTAGGGAGTAGGATTCTCGAGAAGTGTTCCATCTTCCAACCTTAACTTTGCATTGATGACCTCAGGGGTGTCTGCCTTCTTATCATCGGAAATGCCAGATTTGGAACAAATGTCAGCAGCAAGTTTCATCTGAGAGAGAATATACCCTCGGGGAGAGTAGGCAACTTCAATACCTAAAAAATATCTTAAGAAACCAAGGTCAGACATATCAAAATTTTCTTTTAAAACTTTCTTAATATCATGGATTCCTTGTTCATCACTTCCAGTGATGATGATCATATCATCAACATATAGTAGTAGAATCACTACTGAAGATCCTGCACTTTTCACAAACAACGCAGTGTCAGTATAACATGAACGAAAATTCAAACTAGTCATTACACTGCTAAATCTGTCATGCCAAGCTTTCGGAGCTTGTTTTAACCCATATAGTGCCTTTTTTAGTTTAAGTATTTTGTTTTCACCAATAGATACTCCCGGTGGAGGATCCATATAGACCTCTTCACTTAATTCGCCATTAAGAAATGCGTTCTTAACATCCAATTGATAGATAGGCCATTTTTTAACGGATGCAACTGCAATAAGAGTCCTAACACTAGTCATCCTAGCTACGGGAGCGAAGGTTTCTTCATAATCTATTCCGTACTCTTGAGCATACCCTTTGGCTACCAACCTAGCTTTATAACGCTCTAATGACCCATCACTTTTAGTTTTAATTTTGAAGACCCATCTACATCCAATAGACTTCTTTCCAGTGGGTAATGAAGATATTTCCCAAGTTTTAGCCTTTTCAAGGGCACTAAGTTCTAGTTTCATGGCTTCAACCCATTGTGGAATGTTTTTGGCTTCATTATAGTGTGATGGTTCATGATAAGAGTGTAATGCAATTAGGCATGCCCTATATTTAGGTGTTAGGGACTCATAGGAAACAAACCTATTTGGTGGATTGGAGATCCGGCTAGATCTCCTTAAAGAGGTTTCTTCTATGTTGGAACTTTGAGAATATTTTTCTAACGCACTAATGGGAGTTTCTTGACCACGCCTAGCATAGGTTTGAACTACCCTATTTTCAACATCATTACTTCCATTTTCAACATTACTAAGAGGAGTATCCTCTAAATCATTAGAAACATCCTCAACGTGGGGAGTCACATCTTCTTGAGAGAGAAGATCAAATAAGAAAGCATATTCGCTTTCATCAATATCTTTATTTTTCTCAAAACCGTTCTCATTTTCTAAAAAGGTAACATCTTTGGATACATATAGTTTGTTGCTTTTGGGATCGAAGCACCTAAAACCCTTTTGATTTTCTCCGTATCCTAAGAACACACATTCGATAGCTTTGGGAGATAACTTATCTCTTTTATGTGTAAGGACAAAACACTTACACCCAAAAATTCTTAATCTATTAAAATCGGGTGTTCTTTCAAAAAGTTTTTCATATGGAGATATATTTTGTAGAGATGAGGATATCATCCTATTTATTAAATAAGTAGAGGTTAAGGCGGCTTCGGCCCAATAGCATTTTGGAATTTCTTTGGAAATGAGAAGAGTCCTAGAGGTTTCTAAGATATGTCTATGCTTTCTTTCGGCTAGACCGTTTTGTTGGGGAGTCCTAGGACATGACCTTTGATGACAAATTCCATTGGTTTCCAAATATTCTTGAAATTCATTTGATAGATATTCTCCACCGGAATCGGATCGAAGAATGGAGATATTAGTTGAAAATTGATTTTTGACAATCATATGAAACTTTTTAAAAAAGTTAAAGACTTCGGATTTTAGATTGAGAAAATATATCCACACATATCGAGTGAAATCATCAATGAAAGTAACATAATACGAGTATCCTCCTTTTGATATGACCGGAGAAGGACCCCAAACATCCGAATGAACTAGTTCAAAGGGTCTTTTTGATACAAATGTTCTCTTTGGAAAGGGGGTGGATTTCATTTTTCCAAAAATACAACTCTTACAAACAAAATGTTTCTCATTACAAAATTTCTTTCCAAAAGGAAAGGAGTACATTTTTGAGAAGCTTGGATGTCCAAGTCTTTGATGCCAAGTTTCTATATTTTTATCTTGGACATGATTACAAAATGAGTTAGTAGGAAGTTTCAAATTGGTCATGTAGTAGAGATCTCCCCTCCTATGGCCTTGCCCAATCCGCTTCCCGGACTGGAGATCCTGTATAGAGCAATCTTGGATTGAGAAGGAGATTTCACATCCATGATCACATATTTGAGAGACAGATAAAAGATTTAAATTAAGTTGAGGTACAACTCTTACATTTGGCACAAAAAAATCTTTTGAAAAATCTAAGGTTCCAAAACTTTTAACTTGTAAAGAGGTACCATCGGCGGTGGAAACATAGGAATTTTTGGAGTTGCTACATACATTGGATAGTCCATTTTCAATAGGGGTCATATGAAAAGATGCTCCAGAGTCAAGAATCCAAGAAGGCGTACCTGGAGGAGAAGAAGAAGCAATGGCGGCTCCCGAAGTTGATGGTGACTTGAGTAGGATTTGAAGTGCTTCGGATAGTTGAGCAAGGGAGAAAGACTCTTTCCCTTTCATTGGCTCCTCCTTCTTTTGCGGGATTTCTTCAATAATAGCAACTTTACCTTTTGGAGGTTCATTTATCTTTGGACAATTAGGTCTTATATGACCCGGTTCTTGGCAATGATGGCAAATGGCTTTCCTATAATTGCCATTATAATTATTTTGCCTCTCAAAGTGTGGAGGCTTGTAGGTTTTCATATGATTGCCGGGTTTAGTCACGGCAAGAACTTCATCTCCTCCTTTAATCATACCAAGACGTGTTTCCTCTTGGCATATTTCGGCTATTGCATCTTCCAAAGGAAGTGGTTTGGATCTATGAAGGAGGGAGGACCTCACTTGTTCATATTCGGGCCTAAGCCCATGTAAAAATTGGAAAAAGTGTTCTTTCTCCATTTGTTCTCTTCGCATTTCCACATCTTCACTTGATACCTATTTAGGTTCAAGAAGAGATAACTCATCCCACAAAGGGCCAAGAGTGCTATAGTAATCTCTTACACTCATTTCACCTTGCTTAATGGTACGAATTTTTTCTTGGATAAAGAATTGACGAGCAAGGTCTTTTTGGGTATACATACCTTTCATAAAGAACCATGCTTCATTTGCTAGGCGGAATTTAGCAATGTTGGCGCAAATCTTTAGCTCTACGTTGTTCATGAACCATGCAAGAATTTTTGCATGCTTACTTTCCCAATCTTCAACCTTGGATTGGTGATCTTCAATAGCCTTCATGCGAGCATTTCCTTCTAGGGCTTTTTCTTGATCACCATCTATTTTCGTAAGTTGAAGTTGAGGTTCCCTAATGGTGCCCATAACGTATCCCCAAAGCTTTTTACCTTTGAGGTTGTTCTCCATGGCGGCGGCCCACATCATGTAGTTAGTACCATTGAGCTTGAAGGAGAGATCAATCTTTTGTTCTCCTTCCATTATATAATCAACAATGGAGGACAAGCAAAGAGAGATAGAACAAGACAACTAGCTATATGAATCAAGAGCACAACCAAGGCTCTGATACCATGTAATGAAATATGCGGAAAAGAAATGTATGTCCTACAATGGACATTCACACATAGAAATCAAAGAACAAGTCCAAAAGAGGACATACACAAAAGCCAATAATGGCAAGAAAGCATAAAATCTTATAAATGCACTAAAGGGCTTGAAGAAGCCACACCTTACAAAGGGGGAGACCCCACTTATTTATAGGCAAGAGAGGAGTGAGAGAGGGTTTAGAGAAAGGAGAGAAAAGGCACCATTGGGAGACCCAACAAGGTGTCGTTGGGCTCCCAACGGTCACAATTGTGACCGTTGGGGGCCCAACGACTTCTTGTTGGGCCCCCCAATGAAGGTGCATTTAATGCACAAAAAAGAAAAAGAAAAAATAAAGAAAAAGGAGAAAAAGGAAAAAGAAAAAGTAAAAAAAAGGAAAAAGACTATACTGCCCCTATTGGGCGATTTTACAGAAATACCCCTTATCGGGTATGGGTGAATATATTTATATATATATATATATTTATATATATATATATATATATAAATATATTGATTACATGTATATTTTAACAGACAGGTCTAGATTAGACCTGACCAAGTCTTGAATGACACCTGGCCCTATAGGTGTCATTCAATACAATAGAGAGAGAGAAAGGTGCTTGCAACGGGAGGAAGCAGAGGGAAAGAAAGGAGGAAGAAGGGGAGGAGGCTTACCTCTAGGCGACAGCGCAGAAGCGGCGGTGGAGCTTGAGGAGTAAAACGAGAAACAATGGTGGAGAGGAGTGGGAGAATGAGGAGGAGCGAGAGGGAACCCCCCCCCCCCACCTCTCCCTTTTTGTTTACCTCTTTTTTTTTACATTTCAAAAAAAAAAAGGATGAAAAAGGACTCGATCAAAGTTGATTGACTCCTTGTTTTGGACCAAAATGAGCTCGGGTGTGGACCTTAGCTTAAGTTGACCACACTAGGTGCAGCGAGACCTGCATCCCGACGCACCATGAGAGTGTGGCACCCCTATACACAAGTCCCTGCGACATAGCTTGGAAGAAGAAAGATGGCAAAAAGTAATGCAACATTTACAACATGCGATACTCTGGAAAACTAGCTAAAACAGTTTATGCAAATAAATTATGCAATACATTGCCACGAGGAACATGGAGTCCTTGGGCAGGATTAGGAAGAAAAAGTTACTCACGTATGATAGTTTAGACATTAATAAGTACCTTTACATGCAAAACACTAAAGAGGTTCTTCCATAGCTAATATTGCAGTCAGAAGGTCCTACAAACCTGAGAGCTAACAAGCACAATCACATGGCCAATAGCAAATGCATTTGTCATATTCATATTCTGATTTTCACAGTAAGAGACAACCTGCAGAATGTAATAGAAGAACAAAGTAATTAACAAAATCAATAGTAATTTAAGTTCTTCAGGTGACAAGGAGAGATCACGCAAAAATAACACCCAGCTAGTCTTTATAAGGAAAAATAAATGCTATATCAACTAAGCATTTGAAGGATGAAAGCTTTAGCAATAATTGAAAAAAAAAGAAAAAAGGGAAATGCTAAAAAATTTCTATAAATAAAAAGGGTGGTTACTGTTAAAATATGTATGTATTTATATATATATTCTTAAATATAAAAGAATATATATATATATATAATGCCCAACAGAGGCATTTTGGTCATTTCACATTATGTAACTAGGTTAGTTCTATAGTAATAGGTTAGAATATTTTTTCCTTTTTGTAATTTCATTTCACATTATGTAACTAGGGGCTCTATGGGAATTACCCATAGAGCCGTTGGGAGCTCCCAACGTCTCTATGGGAGCTCCCAAGGCTCCCTCTTGTGTGTATTGTTGTGTATAAATAAGGAAATACTGTCTCCATTTATTTCATGCTTATCATTAAGCATTTCATTAATAAAATCTTTAATTTTATATTTTGTTGCAAGCCTTAATTGGTTTATTGTGTTATCCTTGATGGATTTGTAATTGAGCACATTGCATTATGCTTTTGTACGCCCATAGCTGGCTTGTATTTATCTTTCGCTCATTTCATTACATGGTATCAGAGCCACAAGGATCTTGATCTTATGGAAAGTGTTCATGTATTCGTGGTGCTTGCAAGTAGTTATACTCTTCTACATTTTTCTCCTTCTCTCTCTATATCATTCAAACGGACCATGAACAAAAAATTGACCTTTCCTTCAAACTCAATGGTACCAACTACATAATGTGGGCCTCCGCTATGGAGAACAATTTTAAAGAAACTTTGAGGATACGTGATGGGCACGATTCTCGAACCTCGACTCAAGCTCAACAAACTTGAAGGTCAGGAAAAGGCTCTTGAAGGAGATGCTCGATCCAAATCCATTGAAGATCATCAATCATAAAAATTGATAGAGTAACCATGATAAGATTCTTCCATGGTTAATGAATAATGTTGAAATGAAAATTCGTGTTAATGTTGTCAAATTTAGAAAGGCAAATGAAGCTTGGTTGTTCATAAAAGGCATGTACACCCAAAAAGATCTTGCAAGAGAAAGTAAGAACAACCAAGCAACGGGACATGAATGTCCATGATTTCTTTAGTACATTATCCCCTCTTTGTGATGAATTGGCACTGCTAAAGCCTAGCCTAAGTGGGTGGCCACCGAAGACGTGAAACTTAGGCTGAAACAAATGAAAAAAACATAATTTTTTTCAAATTTTGTATGGACTATGTCTAGAGTTTAAATAAGGTCTTCTCTCCTTCATAGGACATCTTCACTTTTTTTAAAAGATCTTATTGTCGAAATATGTCAAGAAGAAACTTGTTTTGGCATGGCAAAAAGAGGAGATGAAGTAAAGGTCGTCTCTAGGTCTGAGAACAATGTTAGAGCATATATACCTCGACAATTTGGAAGGCAAAATGGCTCATAAAACAATAACTATGGAGGATCAAAAAAGCTTATTTGTCATTTTTGTAATAAGCTGGGTCACATTAGACCACTTTGTCCCAAGCTTAGAAACAAGGTGGCCTCCATAGAAGAATTCACACCAAAGAAAGAAGGTAAAAGTGGAGGAAAACTAAAATGACACTTTTTGTCAATAAATTATGGTGCTTCAACAAATGCTCAAATCTTCATTTTTTACATCGGGTGCCCCCATTGCCTCCTCTTCTTATCCCGATGAGTTCTCATGATTTCTTGACTCAGGAGCTTTCTTTCATATAACCCCACATGAGATTTCTTTGTCCGACGTGTGCACTAACCCAAATTTGCCTTGTGTTTTCACTTCCAATGGAACATCTTTAAAAATTAAAAGTATTACTCAAAAAATTTTTGTTCCAAAAATTAGGAATGTTCCAAACTTAAATTTAAACATTTTTCCGTATCTCAAATTATCGATCATGGATATAAAATCTTTTTTTCATTGCTTTGTGTAGGATCTCCCGTGCGGGAAACAGATTGGGCAAGGCCATAGGAGAAAAAAACTCTATTTCATGGACTCTTTATCTCTTCCATCAAAATCTTTTTGTAATTATGTCTAAGATAATGATATTGAAACTTGGCATAAAAGACTTAGACATCCAAGCTATTCAAAATTGTATTTTTTTTCTTTTAAGAAAAAATTTTGTAATGAAAAAGATGTGTGCAAAGTTTGTATACTTGGCAAAATGAAATCTATCATTTTTTCAAATAGAACTTTCATCTCTAAAAGACCTTTTGACTTAGTGCATTTGGATGTTTGGGGACCTCCGATTATATCAAAAGAAGGTTATATGTATTATATGACATTTAAAGATGGTTTTACTAGATATGTATAGGTCTACTTTCTTAATTTAAAATCTTGTGTATTTTCCTTTTTTAGAGAATTTCATATGATAGTCAAAAAACAATTTCAACGAAACATTTTCATACTTAAATCCGATTCGGGTGGAGAATATTTGTTAAATAAATTTCAAAACGACTTAAAACAAAATGAAATTTTTCATCAATGATATTGTCCTAAAACTCCCCAACAAAATGGGCTAGCGAAAAGAAAACATAGATATATTATGAAAACTGCTAGGACCTTTCTTATTTCTAAGGATATTCCAAAATCTTTTTGGGCCGAAGCCGTTTTAACTTCATATTAAATAAATTGAATGCTATCATCTGACTTGCAAAATATCTCTCCTTGTGAAAAGTTATTTAAAATGACACCCGCCTTCAAAAGATTACGGATTTTTTGTTATAAATGTTTTGCACTCCTACACAAAAGAGATAAATTATCCCCAAAATCAATTGAATGTGTTTTTATTGGATATGGTAAAAGTCGAAAGGGACATAGATGTTTTGAATAAAATATAAGAAGATCAATCACTCATTATGACAGTCAAATTGCTATCTGTATTGCACTTATACCATGCATCATGAGAAAACAATACACAAAGAATTGCACATAAAAGATACCATGTCAAATTTGCAGAAAATAAAAATCAAGACCAAGTACTGCATTTTAATCACAAACAGATAACCATTCACATTAATAAAAGATGTGTCTTATTCATGTTATGGGCATAGACAATAAAGTAAATAAAAATAATCACATATGAATTACCAAAATACCCCAATAAAACAAACTAAACAACAAAAATATAGAAAGAGAGAATGGTGATGCAACACACTTTCCAGCCATGATCATTTTCCAAAGCTCAACCTTGCCAGGGACCATTAGAAACATTCTGCATTATGAGGAACCGATTGCTAAAATATTTTCATATTGGCAATGGAAGAAACTGAGGCTAGCTTGTTTAAAGTTACTCAGTAGTAAGGAAGTTAGTCAAATACCATTTCCAAATGAATGCAGCAGAGAGCTTAACCAATAAAGAAAAAATCAAACTTGGTCATATAGAGTGTAGAGTACCACAATATGATACCACATATACCTTTTCAGCAAAAGCAGCAATCGAAATTGATTGAGGGCAAACTGGATCATTGATAATCTTAACCAATTCAATTGATTTTTGCCTGTGCATTCATAAAGGAATGCAGAAGTTAACACATTAGCATATAAAGAGATCAATAATTCAACATCGAGAAAATGAGTTATCACTATAAACTGTATGTCTTAAGGAGAAAATAAGAAACATAAACAGAAAAACAGAAGGATGAATATCAGTTTACAACTAAACGTATTATTTTCACACTCCCCTTCAAACTCAAGATGGCACAAGATGAATAATCACGAGTTTGGAGATGGATGTGTGAAATGAAACTGTTAGTTGTGCCTTCGCAAACACATTGACAATCTGTGTTGGAAACTCGTGTTTTGTATATTAGTGGGTAATCTAGTATTTTCCATTGTATTAGTCACATATAACTTTGTATTATTGTGTAAAGGGCATTATTGTACATCAATATTATATACTTAATATATAAAAGACGTCCCCAAGAGAGAGACGGCACGATCTATCTGATTTCTCCCATATATTCTCTTCATTTCTTCCTTTATCAACAAGAAACATGTAGGCACAGATCCCGAAGCACCAGCTAGCCATGGTATCAGAGCAGAGCAAGGATAGGACCCTCTTGATTCAAGACTAGTGATTGTATTATTCAGATCTGGTTCTTTTCTTTATCTCCTTCAAATCTGACATCTCTTTTCTGCTTTTCTTATTTCCTTTAATCTTCTTAATCTTCTCTTGTTCTTATTTTCTTTGAGTATTCCCTATCTTCCTTTTAATCAAAGTTCTTTTTCTTCTATCTCCTACCTAGATCTGTGACATACAAAACACTCTATTTTGATCCCTCTTAAAAAAAAGGTGGACTGTGAGAAATAGTAAATCTGTGATTTCTTTTTATTCTTCAGATTTCTGACTATTATTGCCTCTTTCTTCATATATATATATATATATATATATATATATATATATATATATATATATATATATATATAAAAGAAAGGAAGAGATGATGTATGTCTGCAGTGCAGATCATTGGTCGCAGATCCATTTTCTGTTAATTTCCATTTTCTCTTTTTGCATGTCCTGTGCTGATGTCGCCATCATCAGACGTCATTTTCAGATCCATGATCTGCCCTCTATCTTTGGTTCTGAACTTCGTTCGTGCGTGTGTGTGGGTGTGCATGCGTGCGTGGTGGGCGGGCGGGCGGGCATGGCAGGCAGGCGTGTGTGCGTGTACTTCTCGTCCTGATTGTTTGTTTCATTGTCTGTCTACTACTTTATACATTCTCAATGTCATCCTCAAGTCCCATAAACCCCTCTTTTTTTAGTCAGTTGATGGCTGACAAACATACAAATTCCAACTTTTATCACTTGGAAGAAGCAGATCATCCCCTTCATCAGTAGTCAAGACTTGATGGGACACCTCAACAGAACTGAGATCGTGCCTCCTGAGTTTGTGACCGACATTGAGAAAGATACCAAAGATGGGACAGTTGGAAAAACATCAGTGATAAAAAATTCAGCTTATTTTACATGGAGCCAAAATGATTAGGCTGTTGTCACATATATTACAACAACCTTCTCTCAGGAAGTTTTATTGCATATTCCTACAAGGGTGACAGCTCATGAACTTTCACAAATTCTTCATAAGTGGTTTGAGCAGATATCGACTCCCAAAGTTAACCATTTGAAGTCCGAATTTGGTACTCTGCAAAGACGAAGTGCCTTTGTGTTGGAGTTCTTGAACAGGGTTAAGTACATTTCAGATTAGTTGGCTGCAAGCCCCATTTCTTATGAAGATATTTGCAGCCAAACACTTAAGAGGATTGGGTCGTGAATATAATATGTTTATTTTCATGTACATGGGACAGTCTCCAACACCTAATTTTGACTGTTTGTGTTCCATGCTTTTGGAATTTGAATTTGTATTCAATCTCTCATCGAAAAAGGAGGACTAGCAAGTGCAGCATGAGGTTATGGTGGCTGGTAACACGTCTTGAGGACCCTATTTTCCAGCTAAATCAGGAGGTGGACGTGGAGGAGGTGGTCTTCTCCCCACTCCAACAGGTTGTCCATGTCCTAACTTGGCATGCCAGATGTGTGGGAAAAGAATGCATATCAGTTCAGACTGTTTTTGGCAATATGTTCCCAGCTTGCTTCCGCCCATAACTTGCCTTCCGTGGCACCAGGGCCTAATTTGTTCCAACATTCTCCCACTGGTTATGCTACTTCTGTTGCTAGTTCAAGGCAAGATATGGATGCACGGAGTATAGCTCAGTCAGGCTTCTCTTCAACATGGGACTGGTATGAATCTTGGATAGCGTGCAGGTGCCGAGTTGAATGTTCTCCTTCAGGCAACTTTTCCTAGTGGGCAGTCCAATCCTTGCACAGTGTCACCTAGTGAGCAATCTAATCCTCAAAATTCTTGGCTTGTAGAGCAGCACATCATGTTACCAGGGATTCATGTAAGTTTTTGGGCCTTGTACCATAGCATGAAAATGGTTGTAATATCGCGTATTTTCACACTTAGCCATTTTGAGATTTTTCGAAAATTTGGCTAAGTCTGGGAGAAAAATAGTTTGAGGCTCGATTTTTAGACTAATGCCTTTGAGTATAGGCTTGACCCAGGTCTCATCGACGAGGTCAAGGCGAGCCAATCGAAGCGTGAGAAAGAGTTTTATTTTTTACCTTTAAATTCAAGTGAAATTCGAGCGAAATTCAGGTTATTTTTGGGCGAAATTCAGAATTTGGTATTCGTGTAATATATCGTTGGATGCGTCTCGGAATTCTGAGCGCAATGATATTTTATTTTTCCCGATTCGTACTACGGTTGGCACAGAAATTGTGTTTGTTCAAAAATTGAGCAGTTTATCGATACAAATCCGGAGTTGGATCGAATTGGATCCAAGGCCTACAATCCAAACTAATATGGATTTGGGTCTCATTTAAGTCCTACTTAAATCTAGATTTAATCCAGATCTTGATCCATTTTTATTTTGGGTATGGGTTTGGATCTTGGACCCGGATCCAAATCCAAATCCAACATTTTTCTAGCTTTAAATCCAATATAAAGCCTTAATTTGGAGTTTAATAAGGTTGAGAAGCCTTTTAGGTTAATTTGGTAATTTTTGAAAGTTTTTATATAATTTTAATTATTTAATTCTAATTTTGAATTTTATTTTTTGGGTTGAGTAGAACTCTTTAAAAGAGTCCTTATTCCAGCTTAAGAGAGGTTAGGAAAGAGTTTTAAAAGGATTGGAAGTTTTTTTTAGAAAATTCAACATTTGGTAGTGTTTTAAAAAAATTAGGAAACAAAGGGAGAGAGAGTTCCATCTTTTGGAAACTCTCTTAGAGAGGGCCGGAGAAAAAGGTAGGGGCGACCTCCCCTATGGGGCCTATAAAAAGACCCCAAAAAGAGAGAGAGAAAAAAGAAAGAGAAGGAAAAAAAAGAGGAGAAATAAAGTGAGGAAAATGGAGGAAGAAGAGGAGTTTGGGCCATCTCAAACCATTTACCCACGTTTTTCAACATCCACCATCGTTTTTCTTCAAGTTTTTATTCATGGTATGGGTCTTTCTCTTGTCTCGGATGACAAAAAGAGCCTAAATAAGCTTTAGGCAATATTTTTATGAGGAACCATGGATTCTATCTTGATTTTTCATGGTTTAATCCATGGGAATAGATGTAGGAAGACTTAGAATATGTGATATTCGTTTTTTTATGATTTTCTGCATATTTTTAAGTTTTTCCCTTATTCATATATATATATATATAGAAGCATGTATTTTATGTATATATATATATATATTCTTGCCTTGTATGGACACTTGGACAGATCTGGACAGTTTTGTCCCATGCCTTTAGCGGGTAGATCTGGACAGATCTGGCCACCGTGATGATGGGCAGATCTGGCCAGATTTGAGCCCTTCTCCATTCTGTCCGTTCTGGACAGATCTGTCCCCTGAACATGTGTATATTTATGGACAAGTGGACATGGGGCTGTGGTTCTTAAAACGAACCTAGATCTATGGAAATAAAAATATGTGTATATTCACTTAATGTGAAAATTTTGAATTTATGGAGGTTTTTGGTCTGGGACAGGACGGATAGTTGTCCAGTCCCAGTCTGAACAGTTGGTTGGGACAGGACAGTCTACTGTCCAGTCCCAGACAACTTTCCAGATTGGTGCTTGACCACTGTTGATGTGAAAAATATTATAATACACACACACACACACACACATATATATATATATATATATATATATACATATATATATAAAAATATATACATATATATAAATATATACATATATATTTGGCTCCAGCCGATTCAGTCGGCTGAACTGAATCTAGAATAGACCAGTCCCAGCCCACTGGTCGGTTGGGACTGACACACTGTCATTACGAAAAAAAATGTGCACTTTTTAAGGGGTATGAGTTGGGGTCGTTACCGGTTTGGCATCAGTGCCCACCACAAAATCTTATATTCTATCATCTTTTGTACCAAAATTTTCCATTTTGGTAAGGGAGCCATGTCCAAGAATGCCAGCAAGTCGTGCCCCGTACTCCAGAGTAGTCTCCTTCACCAGTAAGGCTACAAGGTACTTTTAAATTTCTTATATATTCATGATTTAATTCATAATCTTGATATATGAATTAAGAGATGTTGTGCGTGTAATAATTGTAATTATGGTAAACGTACGGGATCAATCCTAAGGAGGTATGATCGATAAGGGTCTAAATTTTTATGAAAAACTTACACGTGTAGATGTACGAATGTAGGGTGCTTTGTCTTCCTCTAGTGCTCCCGCGAACTGGTAGGAGTAGAGGGATTTCATGATGGACGCCCTCCACACCCTGACTGAGACCATGACAGCACAGGCAATGCAGACAGCACAGGCGGTGCAGACCATGCAGGCGGAACAGGCTGCGCAGGCAACTGCGCGTGACTCTCCTGTTGAGGTTGTTCCGAACACAGGCGGTGTTTCCTTCGAGAGGTTCCTGAAGTTGAATCTGGCAACTTTTTCAAGAAAGACCGACCTAGAGGCAGCCGAGAGCTGGTCGAGGAGGCTGAGCGAGTGTTTGACGTCCTACCAATCTCCGAGGATAGGAAGACCGCATTTGGCACGTATCGTCTGAAGGGCGATGCCAAGAAGTGGTGGGATACCTTGCGAAGGGTGAAGTTCACCGACATGGACGTGATTTCCTGAGAGGTGTTCAGGGAGGAGTTTTTGGACGCTTATTTTCCCTCTTACGCCGAGGAGCAGATGCAGCAGAGGTTCCTCAACTAGACTCAGGGTAACATGAGTCTGGTGGACTACACCACTAGATTCTGGAGTCTCGAGAGGTACTGCCCGAACCTCTTCAAGAATGAGAAGGCGAGGGCGATGAAGTATGTACGTGGGCTGAAGGATGGACTCCAAGTATGGGTGTTGGAAGGCCGACCCACTACACCGGCGGAGGCGATTGAGACTGCGGCGGTCCCGAATGAGGAATGGGAAAGGTTCATGGGCGACTCGCAGAAGAAGGGCAACAATGGAGCTAGTTCGACTGGTAGTGCGAGGAAGAACCCACCCACAGGTGGGAAGGAGCAGGGAGGCAAGAGGCAGCAACGGGAGAAGGCCCAATCGATGTGTCGCAGGTGTAACGAAAGTCATCCTCAGAGTTTTTGTCTGATGTTCAAGGGGGTTTGCTACCGATGTCAGTAGTCTGGGCACATCACTCCCTATTGTCCGAACCAGCCAATGGCTCAAGGAGGACAACAACAGTAGCCACAGCAGCAACAGCCGTAGAGGCCTCAACTGCAGTAAGGTCAGCAAAGGACCAACGGAAAAGTTTATGTCGTTACGGCTACCAAGCAGGGTGATTACACTGATCTGATCGAAGGTATCGTCTTAGTTGTTGATTATATGGCTCATGTGATATTTGATTCTGATGCTACCTACACATGTTCAGTACGTTCTAATTTCGAGGACGAAATTCTTTTAAAAGGGTAGGGATGTAATATTGTGTATTTTCACACTTAAGCCATTTTGAGATTTTTCAAAAATTTGGCTAAGTCTGGGAGAAAAATCGTTTGAGGCTCGATTTTTAGATTGATGCCTTTGTGTCTAGGCTTGACCCAGGTCTCATCGACGAGGTCGAGGTGAGCCAATCGAAGCGTGAGAAAGAGTTTTATTTTTTACATTTAAATTCAAGCGAAATTCGAGTTATTTTTGGGCGAAATTCAGAATTTGGTATTCATGTAATATATCGTTGGATGCGCCTCGAAATTCTGAGCGCAACGATATTTTATTTTTCTCGATTTAGGCTACGATTGGCCCAGAAAACACGTTTTTCAAAAAATTGAACAGTTTGTCGAAACAGATCCGGAGTTGGATCCAAGGCCTACGATTTGAACTAATATGGATTTGGGTCTCATTTAAGTCCTAGTTAAATCTGGATTACTTCCTTAGGTTGATACTTATCAAAGACATTTTCCTTTTCCAGAAAAGTTACATTTCTTGAGATATATAATTTTTCATTCTTAGAGTCGTAGCACCTATATCCCTTTTGGTTATCGGCATAAAAAGATATAAGCAAGATTCTCGAATCTTGACTTCTAGTCAAGAGATGTAAATTAGCTAGTGCATCAATTCATAATGATTCATTTGCATATTTGATAATATAGGGTACTATGAAGAAAACCCACAACTTAATAAAATAAAGAGAAGTGTTTACCAGTTATATCTACCTGCCTACAACTAACTAAAAAATATAAACAAAGTAATGACCAAGAATGAACAGAACTAAATGCAATTCAAGACAAGGTTTTAATTCATATAAGCAACCACATCCTTCATATTTAGCACCAAATTTGGTATTATTTGAATAATAAAAAAACCTGATAAGTTACTTTTGTCTATATACACATTCTCGCAAGGAATAAAAAAATATCTAAAAATGTATTTTATGCACATTTCCAAAGCACTTTGATGTTTAATTGCAAAAATTTTAGAGATGCATGGGTGACTCACCGAGAGAAGATAATGGATTCAAGCTCACACCAAAGGAGATGGGAAACGTGTCAAAATAGGTAACCAAGTTGTGCAAGTAACCATGAGAAAATAATATATTGCCACAAGGACCCAAGTATTCAATTGTTCAAGAAGTTTCTTTTGACTTATGCACCAACTATAGAAAAGTTCAGAAACAACATCATACACTTATGACATAACAGAAACCAAATAGTAGCCTATGACTTCCACCATTACAAACCATGATAATCTCACCTCACAACTTCAACAGTTGCAGATACCTGTAGAATCAGTGAACGAATTTGTCGTTCATGCCTTTTATAACCCTGGAAAGAACAACAATGGACAAAATGTAGACCCAGGTACAAAGTAATATTTTTCTTAGTTCCAAAGGATAATTACTACAACTGCCAATTTACCAATGCAAAATTACATAAATACCATAATGCAAACCAGAAAGCCTAAGAAACATAGAATATTCAAGCTGCGAATACAAATATTACTGGAGAGAGGTGAGACCGTATTTATATAGGAAGAGGGATGCAAGCTTTTTCTTTCATTTTCATAGCTGGCCTGAATTGTTGTCTCAAAATAAATCCCACTATCGCATATGTTATGATACACCAAGCTTTTCCATATCACAAAAAAAATAAAACTAGAAACACTCTCTCTCTCTCTCTCTCTCTCTCTCTCTCTCTCTCTCTCTCTCTCTCTATATATATATATATATATATATATATATATATATATATATATATATATATATATATATGTGTGTGTGTGTGTGTGTGTGTGTGTGAGAGAGTTTTCTCCAGAACCTGCGAACGAGAAATTAAGAGAGGGAAAAGGTGGAGGCTGCAATGAGTCACGATTTCTCAACAACAGAAATCGTGACCTATTTCATTCATAAATAGGCAAAAGCCCTAATACATAGCCTTTACAATAACCCTGATAAGCTGGGGTTATTTACAAGTATACCATTATGCTATATACAAGTAGTTTGGATCCGGATCCGGATCCAAACTGTAAATACAAAATTGTCTAATAGTCTCCCTCAAGTTGTGCATGATTTTGAATCATGGACAACTTGCTCTTTAGAAACCAAAAACGGCACTTTGTGAGTCCTTTAGTGAACAAATCAGCCACTTGGTCTTCTGTTTTAATATAATGGGGCTCAATCTCTTTTTCTTCAATCTTCTGCCTGATAAAATGTTGATCAATCTCAATGTGCTTGGTCTTGCTGTGATGAATGGGATTAAGAGATATTTGAATAGCACTTTGGTTATCACAAAAGAGAGAGCAACTAGCAATCGACTCTTTGAGCTCTGTTAACAAATGTCTAGTCCATGTTACTTCTGCCGTAGCAGCAGCCATTGCCCTGTATTCTGCTTCTGTGCTAGATCTAGCCACTGCCTTCTGTTTTCTACTACTCCAGGAAACAAGATTGGCACCAATGAAAACCCCATACCCTGAAACTAACTTTCGATCATCAGGATCTCCTGCCCAGTCTGCATCTGAATAAGCAATTATGTCTTGAGCAGTATTCATGGATCTGCTTTTGGTGTACAAAAGTCCATCTCCAACAGTACTCTTCAAGTACCTCAGTATCCTCTTTACTGCATCCATGTGTCCCGTCCTTGGCTCATGCATGAATTGAGAAACTTGATTGACTGAATATGTAATATCGGGCCTGGTAAAAGTAAGATATTGAAGCATTCTCACTAGACTCCGATATTTGGTGGGATCATGATACAAGTCTCCGTTTTGCACACTTAGTTTCTGGTTAAGCACACTAGGAGTAGCAAGAGGCTTGCAATCTTTCATTCCACCCTTTTCTAACAGATCCAGGGTGTATTTATGCTGGGTCAAAGTAAGTTTATTTCCTTGACTATCCACTTCTACTCCAAGAAAGTACCGAAGGTTTCCAAGGTCCTTCATTTTGAACCTTTGACTCAGAAGGTCTTTAGTTTCTTGAACATGATTCTCACTACTTCCTGTAATAATTATATCAACATATATTAACAAGAAGGTAGTAAACTCCTTACCTCGAAAAATAAAGAGGGAGTGATCCAATTGCGATCGATAGAAACCATGTTTTTGAATTTCTAGAGAGAAACTATCAAACCAAGATCGAGATGCTTGTTTCAGTCCATAAAGAGCTCGATTTAATTTGCATACATATTCCTTTGAATATACTTCTGCATAGCCTGGCGGTTGTTCCATGTATACTTCTTCCTTCAAATCGCCATGAAGAAAGGCATTCTTCACATCTAGCTGACTTATTTTCCAACCATAATCGACAGCTAATGAAAGAACAATGCGAATTGTACCCATTTTCACAACTGGACTAAATGTTTCATCATAGTCTTGTCCAAACTCTTGAGTGAATCCCTTGGCTACGAGACGAGCTTTGTATCGTTCAACACTTCCATTCGGTTTGTATTTGATCTTGTAGACCCATCGTGAGCCAACAACATTTCTATCTGGAGGTCGAGGAACGACAGTCCATGTTTGACACTGGTACAAAGCTTCCATCTCTTCATTCATGGCTTGAATCCATTTTTTGGAATTAATGGCTTGATGAAAATGTCTAGGCTCAGTCTCTTTCTCAATCTGTGACAAAAATAACTGAAAAACCATGGTGAAATTCTCATAACTGACCCACCTTTCAATAGGATGCCGAGCTCTTTCAGATCGTCTGATCGGAATAGCTACTGTATTAGAAATTGAAGAAGTAATGTCGTTGGATGGATCAAGCATAGGATCTTCTTGTTCAATATCGTCCGCAGTCAAGAGTGAGTCCCTTTCTCTTCTCCTATAAACTTGCCCAGCAAACTTGTTAATCTCTGGAGGATGTTCTATTTCAAGTTCCTGTATGCCATTGTATCCATCTTGAGAGGATGTTCTTTGAGCACAGGAGGAAGGACACTCATCATTGGTTGCAGGAAAGAACTCTACACTGAACCATGGATCATAAAATAGAGTATTCATGTTGGTTTGGGCAGAAGCATATTCTCCATCTCCAAAATCATTCTCATCAAAAACTACATTCCTAGATATCTTAATTCGTCTATTGTCAGGATCATAACACATGTACCCTTTGTGGTGATCTGCATATCCGACAAATCTACACTTGGATGCCTTAACCTGAAACTTGTTTCGCAGAGAAGAGTCAATATGAACATAACACGTGCAGCCAAAAATTTTTAGTTCATCATAATCAGGATGCTTCCCAAATAGGACAAAAAAAGGTGATTTATCTTCTAAAAGCTTCATGGGCAGACGATTAATAATGTAAACAGCAGAGTGAAAAGCCTCTGTCCAGAGTCCTATGGGAGTACGACTTCCGTGCATCATGCTCATAGCGCTTTCCACAATGTGACGGTGTTTCCGTTCTGCAATTTCATTCTGTTGGGGTGTATGCAGGCAAGATACTCTACGATTTATCCCATTATCTTGGAGATAATTGATAAAATCCCTGGATGAGTATTCCCCCCCACCATCACATTGGAAATGTAGAATATTAAAAGAAAACTGAGTTTTGACAAATGTATGAAAACAACGAAAAATAGAGAAAACTTCTGATTTATTCTTCATGAAATATATCCAAGTGAAGCGAGAGAAATTATCAATAAAAGTAACATAATATTTGCAGACAGAATTAGAAGGATTAGGAGCCGGTCCCCATACATCGGAACAGATGATTTCAAAAGGCCTTGAAGCTCTCTCATTTATTGAATGAAAAGGAAGAACATGACTCTTACACATTTGACAACTTGAACACATTTTATTATCTGGTCTAGGAATCAGGCCAGACTCAGGAATAAGACCATCAGATACGAGTCGCTCAACGAAGACTCGACCACAATGACCAAGACGCAAATGCCAAAAATCAGGCTTATTACATTTATTTGAAGATTGCAAATTGAACACATGAATATGCTTGGACGACATGGACTGAGGAGATGACTTCAAGGTAGGTCGAACACAAGTAGAAGGGTCCTCCGGGAAGACATACATATTTCCCCGACATTCCCCTCTAGCGAATGTCTTCGTTTGTAGATCCTTGACATAAACAAAAGACGGAGTAAATTCAACAGAAGAATTTGTATGATCAACAAGCTTAGAAACAGAAACAATATTTTTTGTAATATTTGGGGCATGAAGAACATTGGAAAGATGAAGTGGGGATTTAGGCAAGGGGATAGAAACATTTCCAATGTGGGTGATGGGGTGGTGTGACCCGTCTCTAGTGACGATGTTACTTTTTCCAAAATAAGGAGTTAAAGTAGAGAATTTACCCGCATTACCTGTGACATGAGTAGCTGCCCCTGAATCAATGTACCAGACGCCTTTATCATCGCGTTTCAGATCAAGTTCAGACAATGCAGCCAAAAGAAGCTCTTTCACATCGCCACCAAACTTTGAAGGGTTCTCCTTTCGTCCTGACGAGCTCTCACCCTTTTGGAACTTTCCTTTGTTCTGTGGATTGTGCCAACAGTTGGCTTTGACGTGACCTCACTTGTTACAGAGGTAACAGGTGGGCACGTTTTTCAGATTATAAGGAGAGGCATTCGGAGTGGGTAGTAAGCTGGGTACCTCGTCCTCTGCCTGCACCAAAATGACTATCACCGCGTCCCTGGCCAAAGGAAACACTAGTAGCAAGAACCTCGCCACCAGTGTCATGTGACATCCCCTTTAAGGTCATCTCATATTGAAGGAGTTTTGCTTGCAAGTCTTCAAACGATGGTAAGCTAGGTAGACATAACAATGAGGTCGAAAGAACATGGAATTCTGATCCTAATCCATTCAAGGCTTGCCTCACTTTATCTTTGTCTGTCACTTCATATCCGACAACAGCCAGTTGATCGCTTATGTTCTTGACCTTGTTCAAGTATTCCATGACAGACATGGAACCCTTAGTGAGGAGTTGAAATTCACGCTGAAGAAAGGAAATTCTAACCTCTGAAATCTGAGAATATGTCTTCACTAGCCGGTCCCATAATTCTTTTGCTGAGCACTCATCTGGAATTCCCACCAATACTTATTGAGAGATAGTGGAGATAAGGAAAGCAACTGCAGCTTGATCACGCTTCATCCAATTTTCATATTGGGGATTTGGTATTCGTTGTATAGGATCAGCCTCGTTTCCATCCTTAGTTTCTTGTATGATAAATTCTGGAGGGGCTGAAATTGATCCATTTAAATGTCCAGAAAGACCTTGACTTTTAATGAATGGAAGAATTTGTCTTTTCCAGATCAAGAAATTGGAATTGGTAAGTTTTTCAGAAATGAGTTGGCCAAGAAAGTTGGATGAGAGAAAAGTTTGAGAAGAAGAAGAATCCATGACTTAGAACAAGAAAAAGAATATTATTGGCGTGCGCACTCAGTATATAAATGCAGCAACCTTTTTTTTTAGGGCTGAGAATTCATCGTGAATCTGATTATCAGAACTGATACCCAAATTATCAGGTCTAATCTGATTTGATAAAGGAAGCTAAGACTTTTTCTTTAAAAATTGCACACAGCAATAATAAAGCAAAAATAAAAGGAATATCGCTGATGTACAGATGTGTCAACAGCCGATAAAACTCAAATAGATATCGTGAAATCAAAGAAATTGGCTGATTTGGTACATATCCAAAGAAGCAAATCCAAATCGAGAGATCTACTGATTCGATGAACAAAGATATCGTGAAAATGGATTTTGGCCCAAACCCAAAACAGTTTCAGCAATCAAACTGGATGTAAAGATATGTGAAGATGGAGGAATAGATTGAAGGAAGAAACCCAAAACAGTTTCAGCAATCAAACTGGATGTAAAGAGATGTGAAGATGGAGGAACAGATTGAAGGAAGAAACCCAAAACAGTTTCAGCAATCAAACTGGATATAAAGAGATGTGAAGATGGAGGAATAGATAGAAGGGAGAAGTACGAACAGAAAAAGTACCTGGGGCTGGGTCTCGTAGTCCAGTAGAGAAGAAGAACGAACAGATTGGAGGAAGGAGATCTGAAGACGGCAGCTGGGGCTGAGGCTCGTATTCCAGGAGAAGTACGAACAGAAAAAGTACCTGGGGCTGGGTCTCGTAGTCCAGTAGAGAAGAAGAACGAACAGATTGGAGGAAGGAGATCAGAAGATGGCAGCTGGGGCTGAGGCTCGTATTCCAGTAGAGGAGGGAAGATCTTGTATGGACGTACCTGTGTAGAAGAATTCCAGCCCTTGGATCAGACGTGCTCTGATACCATGTGAGTTTTCTCCAGAACCTGCGAACGAGAAATTAAGAGAGGGAAAAGGTGGAGGCTGCAATGAGTCACGATTTCTCAACAACAGAAATTGTGACCTATTTCATTCATAAATAGGCAAAAGCCCTAATACATAGCCTTTACAATAACCCTGATAAGCTGGGGTTATTTACAAGTATACCATTATGCTATATACAAGTAGTTTGGATCCGGATCCGGATCCAAACTGTAAATACAAAACTGTCTAATAGTCTAATAATATATATATATATTATATATATAGAGAGAGAGAGAGAAAGAGAGAGATATGTAGCTTCCAGACTGTTTATCTCCCAAACAGTCGGAGACCCCTTTAAAAAACATACTTGCATGTAGCTTTTTGCTTAATCTAAACCCACAGATGTGATCCCCATGCTTTATTAGTAGAAAACATGTACTAGTTTAAAATGTTAAGATGTGTTTTTAGATCAAGAAAAAAAAAATCAACAGTTCATATTGCATCAAAAACTTGATTAAATAAAAATAAAAAATTCTTGTTAAATTGATATAAGTAATGATAAACATCTACGGGTTTGAATTAAGCCAAAAAAATGCTGGAGATAAATGGTCTGGAAGCTCTCTCTCTTTCTCTACCATATGAAAAGAAAGACACTAGCCTCTTAATGGTTTGACAAAGATCAGATTGATGGGGAAGCATTTATGAAAAACTGAGCCAGTCATTTTGTGGTCATTATCGTAATCTAAAGTTTAATACAACACTACATAATACATATACTGAAGTAGGCTACATAGGATGAGAGATCTCAGAGTTTAGTCTCCTGATTTTCTGCACTCACTATATGCAATTTCCAACAAGAACCTTAAGTTATTTAAAAATTTTAATAGTGAATTATCTGGGATAATGTCTCATGCCTAACTTCTTTCGGCCTGTAAACATGAAAAACTGATCCCTTAAGTTACTTACATCGTAAGACATCACATAAAACTCAAATTGCAACTTGCTAGTCATCAACATGTATAATCTATGTCATATGGGTACGGAATATATATATATATAACATCTTTTAAGGCAACTAACAGCTAAAAAAATCAAATAAAATATAGAGGTAAATCAACTATATATGAACAGTTCCCTCAAAATAAGCTATATACAAACAGTAAAAATTGTTATGAATGCAAATATGAAATACAGTCAAATGAAAATTAAAAAATCAGCAATAATACATAAAATAAATCAAATGAAGGAAATAAGAGAAAAATGTAAGAAACTTCAAAAAAAGGTTTTGGGGTTGGGTTAGGACCCAACCCAGCCCACCCCTGCACCTGGTGCTGCGGGTGGTACCACACCCGTACCTGATGCACTCATGTGACTTAGTGTATGATAAAAAGGTGTATAATGTATCATATAACAACTACCACAAGAATTTAAAATCATGTAATAGGCGCACCTGACTAGAGCCTGCCCTGACAGCCAGATTTTGCTCTGCTAATATCAATAGTTTGCTCATTCTTTCTTTCTCCAGTTTTGATGCCGTATCAGAAACCTTAACTTTGATTACATACATACAAGGAACTAGTCAGTTTATGCAGCATCCTACTTCTAGGATGTTCAAGAATACTGGATCCACAAATTCAAATCTCAAAATGTATGAACCAAATTATCAGTCAGATGCATGTTTCATATTTAACTACGAAAGAAGCTTGCGGAAAACAATAGCCAGATGTACAAATATATACACCGGCAACCCTAAGATGAAATGAATTATCAAAGTTCAAGTTAATCTATACAAACTAGAAATGAAAGATACCGTCTTGGCTGTTCAGTCATTCACATGGCAGACAATGAAAAACAGTATAAAGTTTCATACACAATTAAAGGCAGTCATCTATTGTAGGACAACTGATGGCCAAGAAACATGAGACAACTGAAATACATATGCTCATCATTAAGAAAGTAGCTAGCAAATGAGAAGGAAGAGATCTGCAGCACAAGCAGCTGATAAAAAATCTTTTAGCATCAGTTCAACTTGATACACAGACGAAGAAGGGTCATATATTGTTGTAGAAATTCAACATAAAGACAAAAGATGCATCCAAGGGAAAGGCAGTCACGAAGATGAACCATTTGAAAACTTTGTTCAGTGTTTGCTATCTACACAGCTCAATGCACAACTGTTGGTAACATAACCCAGAAAAACTAGATGATAATGCAAGCACTTACTCACTACTCGTTCACTAGTCCTGGTCCTTTCCTCTGCAGCTTTTTTTTGTGAGGCCTCTGCAGCTTCCTTTTTCAAAGCTTCTGCAGAAGCCCTTTCAGCAGACTCTTTTTCTGCCCTTTCTTGAGCTTCAAGTGCTGCCCTTGCTTCCATAGCAGCCTTTTCAGCCTTCATCCTTGCCTGTAAATAGTTGAAGTATGCATACAGCACAACATAATATATGTACAGTATTCCATGATGACCTTAAAGCTAAAATAGATTACAACTATTCAAGAAACTCCACAGAAAATCAAGGAGACTAAGAGAAACAAACATAACAAAGAGGAAAAAGTGGATTGCTTTTAGTGCCATAAACTACTAAAGATCCCCATTCATCAGGCACCGTTAACCATTCTTTTTTAACTTAAGAGGCACTATATACACAGCTGATGCCATGTGATATAACATTTACAATATTTAATATGGTGAGATAAAACACAAGAGTAAAGAAGTTGAATAAAAAGTTTAACAAACAGATATAAAAATTCAACAATGAAAAATGCACTTTTGAAATGTATCCGACTTGAATCCACTAAAGAAAATAAAGAATATCATTATTAATTATCAATTTGTAAAATCTGCCCTGATTTCAGGCCTTTTAAATAACAATATATGCAGGGGAGCACTTGGGTTTCGGTAACCATCAGTTATTCTGTGGACAGAAATGCATACATGGGCCAACAGCAAAACAAAAAATGCCCCTATACACTCCAGAATCCGGATATGAATCCATACTCAATAGAAAATACACTCATTTTGTTGAAATCTGTCCCCTTATTTGCATCATCAAGAGTTAATTCCAATAGATCTAAAATAAAGGGCACAACAATGGAGATACACAAACACAACTGTGGGCTTGTTTCTAACTGCAACCTCATTGAGACTCCTCAAAGACAAACTTCCAGACAGGCCCTAAAGCCAACTGAAATTTTGGAACAAAATGTTCAGACTATAGAAAGATAAATAAGACATTGAGTGTAGCCAGAAACTAAATTAAAAATAATTGAAACAGGTACCGTTAAGTAGCTGTAAAAGATTCAGACCATTTAGAAACATCAATACCAATAGGATCCCAAAGCTTATTTAGCTAGCATCTGCTTCAGAGAAACTGTAATCACTACAAACCAGCTAACATATGTACATAATCACAACATATTAAATAGAAAAAAGAAAAAAGAAATTTAACAGACTCAAAGAAGTTAAAAGATAAAAAAAAATTATCAAAGGGGCCTAAAAGTTGCTACCTCAGCTTCTGCTTTAGCTTTCTCTAGCCGCTCCTTTTCTTCACGTTCCATTTTCTCCTTCCTTCTGGCAGCTTCAAAGGCAGCTTCTTTTCTTATTTTTCTCTCTTCAATTTCAGATCTCTGCTCATGATCCCTTTGGACCGTAGATAAGTGAATATCACAAGTTTCTGCACTATACAGATATAGAAATAAATTTTTATAATCCCTTGATAGTGTATCATTCAAAAAATGTTTAAAGACTTCAAGCATAAACAAGCATGCATATGTATACATATGTGTGTGTTTGTAGGTCTGGGTACATACACGCATATATATATATATATATATATATATATTGGTGTCACCGATATCGCTGATATTTTGAAAATATAGTGATATTATTGATAATGAAAATTTGGAGAAGTATATGATAGCAAAGAAGGAAGCAAAAAAAGTAGTTTGAAATGCGAAGGATAAGGTATATAAGGAGGTTTATGACAAGTTGGATACCAAAGAGGGCGAGAAGGATATTTATAGGCTTGCAAAGATTAGAGATAGGAAATCGAGGGATCTGGGTACGGTTAGATGTATCAAAGATGAAACGGAAAGGGTTTTAGTCAAAGATGAGGAGATTAAGGAGAGATGGAAAGATTATTTTGATAAGCTATTTAATGGAAGTCATGCTCAGGATTTTGGAGACTTCTCAATTTCTTTGCATGAGATGAATTGTGACTTCATACGCAAGATTCAAAAGAAAGAAATTGCAGAGGCTTTGAAGAAAATGAAATCAAGAAAGATAGTTGGCCCAGATGGTATACCTATCCAGGCTTGGAAATGCTTGGGTGAGAAAGGTTTAGAATGGTTGACAAATCTTTTTAACAAGATTTGGCGGACAAATAAGATGCCTGATGAGTGGAGGAAGAGTACTTTTGTAATACCCGTGAATTTTATCCGGTAAATAAACTTGAAATTTATGTTCTTGAACTGAATATCAGATATTTTTATTATTGTATGTGTTATTTGTATTCAGATATCGGATATTCTATTTTGATCTTCAATGTTGGAACCTTAATACCCTGTTTAAAACTTCGATTTTCCATTTGAATCTTAGTTAACGGATCTCAAACATTTTAATTGGATAACCAATAAGGGATTTTAAGCAAATGGATTGGATCTTTGATATTGGATCCTCCATATCAGGGTCATATTGGATATTGGATCCAGGACGAATGGAGTTGATCCACGATGTTGAAACCGGATTTTCATGAGGAAAATTTCTATATCGGATCTATAACACTTTCATGGGATCCGTAGTAGCTTATGCGAAGTTTAGACCCACAATATTTCTTTTGGATCCCGGACATCGGAGAGGTAAAAAGGGCAGGGAACCAATTAAAATTTACTTGGATCCATTATAAGTCGTGTGGAAACCACGATAGTGTAATTTGGATCCACAATTCCAAATCATATGATCAAAACTTTGGATCCCTGGATCCAGATTTAGTAAGGGGACTTACGAAGCAGAATGGACTTTGGATCCATAATAAGTTAGTAGAGATCCATAATAATGTAACTGGATCCACTGAATTTTATTAGGGTTACATTCTAAAAACTTAAATATTTAATAAGTTAAACATTTAAAAACGGGTTCGGATCCTCTGGTGGATCCAGATATGCCCAAAACCTGGACCCAACTGTGATGGGTCGCGGGTCACGGGTTCGGTCAAACCAAACCCGCAACAGTGGTGCGTTAAAAAGGTAAACACACACAAAAAAAAAAGAGGCCCTACCTGATAAAATGAGCGTTAGGGTTCTGAGAGAACCCTAACGCATCTGATAAGGAAAAAGGGGAAGGTTTGTGTGCGCAGCCGCTGGTCGAAGGGAGGAAGGTAACCGACCTCCTTTCATTTCGGGTCCACCCTCCCTATTTAGTCCCCTCCCACGCTCTCTTTCTCTCTTTCCTTCTCTCGTTCTGTCTTCCTCATCTCTCGCCTCCCTCTTGGCTCCGCCATCTCTGCGTGTTATTTAGTCGCCGCCGCCGGTTGCCCATCGACACCGGCTTCCTCGCAGCACGTCCAGAGCTAAAGGTGCGCACGGCTGCACCAGATTCATTGTAGCAAGAGGAGGAAATCAAGGAAAAAGCTTCGAAAATGTAGGATCTCTCTAACTTTTCCTGTAGCTATACCTATGCTCGGGTGTGTGCGCGTGGGGGACGAAAAATCCCCAAATAGGGGAGGGGTGTTCAGCATTCTAAAGAAAGGGGAAATTTGGGATTAGGTCTGCCAAAAATCTGAGATCTTCGATTTGGGGAATTTCGGATTCTTGATAGTAGGATCTCTCTCCTACGATGGGTTTAATGGCAGGGGTGGATTACTCTGAGTTCTCGATACCCATTGGAAACAAAAAAAAAAAGGAAATCTGAACCTGCGAAAATTTGTCTTGGCATGCTATCTAAACCAAACGTTAGGGTTAATTTCTTTTTGTTTCCCAAATGCTAGATTGTCGTGTACGTGGGTGTGAGGCCTATGGACCGAATCTGCAGTTTTAAATATTTGCTTAGTATAATACCACTTGTGGATGGGTTTTGGTATGTATTGTCTGTATCTTAAAATTCTTTTTGCTATTTGGCTTATGCTAATGGTTTCAGTCAGCCACTAGGTAGTTGCAGTGGAGATTAATCTGTATAATTTAGTTTTCAATGTTTCATGTCTAGCATGTTGTAAACTTTACATCCTATTACGTAATGTTGGGAAATTAAATATGTTAAACTATGATTGAAATTATAAATTTTGGGATTTCAGCACATTAATCATGATATGAGTGTGGTGATTTTGAGGAAAAGGTATTTCTGGGAAAGAGTTTATGCTAGAGAAAGTCATATATGGTACTCTTTGTTTAACAGAGCATGTGTGAGAACTAGCGCTATTGAATCCTGTGTGAAAAAAAAAATGATTTAAGTTTTGGAACTTCACCCCATGGGTTATTGAAATATTCGCAGCATAGGGATTTTAGCAGGTTTGACATGTTTCATTATGCATCTTACTTAAGCTGTTTTAGAAATCTGTTACGGCAATGAATGAACTTGCATCTTATATAACTGCAGATCTAGCTTTGTATGTTACCCTAAAGGTGACTGCATATGTGTTATGATGAGATGCATCTGAATGGAAATTTCTGCATTATTAACAGACGTCTGAATATGCCTATGTGCATATCCTCCTTTGATGTACATATTCTGCGTAGTCATAGACCGTGGCAAGATGCACCTTGCCAAGCTTTCTTATGAGGTTCATCTAATTTGAATGTCTACATTTTAACAACCATACGATAGTGCCTTGTAATTTCTGCAATGTCAATGGGAAGCAGGGAAACACTCAAATTTGTTACATTTCCAGTATACACCTGAACGTAGGGGTGGCAATTTCTGACACGACCCGCCAACCCGCCTCTTAGGCGGGTTCGGGTTGGGCTTAAGCCAACCCGTTTAATAAACGGGTCGACCAGCGTAACCCGTTTATTAAACAGGTCGGGTTCGGGTTGGGGGTATGCCAACCCGGCTGACCCGTTTAATAAACGGGTTAGGCGGGTGGGTCAACCCGCCAACCCGCCAACCCGTCTGCCCGACCCGTCAACCCGCCAACCCGACCCGCCAACCTGCCTACCTGCCAACCCGATCCGTCAACCCACCAACCCTACCCGCCAACCTGACCCGCGAACCTGAAAACCCGTTTACCCGACCCAACCCATTTATTAAATGGGTTGGCGGGTCGTGTCGGGTTACCCGTTTATTAAACGGGTCAGGTTCGTGTTTGCCACAGCCGACCCGTTTAATAAACGGGTCGGGTTCGGGTTGAGATATGCTGACCCGCCAACCCACCAACCCGACCCGATTGCCACCCCTACCTGAACGGGTGTGGCATTTCTAGTATACATCTAAGGGAAGCTTCATTTCCAATATGCAAAGAAAAAAATTGCAGGGCTATGTTTATGGTCCAGCAATCCTTGTTGTGCATGCATCTAGTTATAGTGCTTTCCTTTTTATGTCTGGAAATACGGGTGTTACACTTTATCTGAGTTGGAAATATGTGATGCTACCTATTTGTAAAACACTATGTTTTACACTTTAGTAATAGATCGAATTGTAACTTGATATAGAAATGGGTGTATGTGCAATTTGGTTTTATCTGAAATTTTGTCGTGTAAACTGCTGACATTCAAATCTGGAAATGTCTGAGTTTTGACTGCTTTCTGTAGAAGAGCTATGAGACATATTAATGAAATGTCATTTATTGAAATTGTTGGTTGCATGCAGTCAAGTTATGTGAATTGCTTTCCCTTGTCCACTGAGAATTCAAAATGAATGACAGGGAGTTTGGGAATCATGCCTAATCGGGCAATATGGATTGGGTACCTGATGCAGGTACTTTGGTTAATGAGCTTGCACTCAATGTCAATAACATTGGTGAGAAAATTAAATGTTAATTTTTGTGAGCCTGACTGGTTTAAGGATACCGGGGCATTTGTGTCTGATTGGTTTAAAGGTACCGAAGCACTTTGGGTAATAACCATAACATTGATGGGAAACTTAAATTTAATTTCTATGGCCTGACTGGTTTAAAGGTACCGAGGCTTGTGTGCTTGACTGGTTTAAAGGCACTGGAGCACTCTGAGTGGGTTTAAGCAATCAATATGGAAAAAGGATTTGGATGGTTTATTCACCTTGGTAAAATTACTAAGGTTGGGATCTATTGCTAAGGTAGTAGAAGGAAGTTGGGGAAATGCCCTGTACTTTGGGAAAATAATTAAATGAAAAGATTAACCCACTCAGATTCGGGCTTATCTTGGAGAGGGTAGGTGGTACAAAACTCCGGGGACGTGTTTATTTGTTTCGAGCTCAAATGACTCGTTGGTCTCCAGTCCTCGGAGTTGGGAGACCCGGACTACCAATATGTCCAAGGTGGTAGCTTCATGTTCTTCTGCAGAAGTTAGGGATGCATCATGTTTTGGTTTTGGCCTTTGGGAGGTTCTATCGGTCACTGGTCGCTCCCTTAGGATTTCAGACTCAGTTAGAATGTTCGGATTAATAAAACAACCTTGAATAATATACCCCCGAACGTTCTCTTCTGTGATGGTTGCCTCGATCTGTATGTACCCGCGGGATAAGATAATATAAACACTATTTAGAACAATTAGGTATCACAGTGAGTGGAGTTACTAGAGAGACAATTTCATAATCTTTCAGCATGTTTTATATTTTGAGCTTGTGATGAAACGAAATCCTGAAATGTGTAGATATGAGATAATTGAATTCATAATGTGATTGTTACATGAAGATTAGGCATGTTATTGTTATTGCTGTTGCAGAATATGCCTTATTTGTTGAATGCCTTACCGGCTACACTATTGTTGTTGTTGTATAACTGCTTATCTGCTCATGTATATGATTATCGTTATTGTTGCATAACTGCTTACTTGCTCATGTACATGACTATTGCTATCGTTGCATAATCTGCTTACTTGCTTGCGTATATGTTAAAAATCATACAAGACACCCATATCACATACTAGATTCATGAAATACCTACATTAAAAGTTTCAGATTTTCTACTTAGACAGTTGTAGTCTAATTCCTATAATTTTACCATTTTTCAGGTAAAGAGTAGGGTTTATGAGCGGTTGCGGGATGAGGCATCGGATCGTGATTTTGGATTTACTGTTCCAAGAATCGCTTGGGTTTATTATAATTGTTCATACCTTTTAAAAACTCTAATGATTTTCATTGATAAATGAAATGAAATAAAGGTGTTGGGTTTTCTCTCCACTGTAATGTTCCGACATGCTTAACCCTATAGTATTTCTTGTTTCCGCTGTGATAAAAAAAAAAATCTTCTAAAAATATGGGTTAAAATTTCGGGGCGTTACAACTTTGGTGCCTCTATATAAGAATAAGGGTGATATACAAGATTGCACAAACTATCGTGGTATAAAACTCATGAGTCATACTATGAAACTTTGGGAGAGGGTGATTGAGTATAGGTTGAGGAATGTTGTCATGATATCGAAGAATCAATTTGGTTTTATGGCTGGAAAATCAACTATGGAAGCTATACATCTTCTTAGACAACTTATTGAGAGAAATAGAGAGATGAACAAAGATTTGCATATGGTTTTTATTGATTTGGAGAAGGCATACGATAGAGTACCTAGGGACGTTCTCTGGTGGACAATGATGAAGAAATGTGTTTCTCTCAAGTACATTAGTATAATTAAAGATATGTATGAAGGAGTAGTAACCAATGTCCGCACTTGTGGAGGGGTGACAACCAATTTTCCTATAACGGTTGGGTTACATCAAGGATCTGCTTTAAGCCCTTTCCTATTTGCTATAGTGATGGATGAGCTTACGAGATCAATTCAAGAAAATGTGTCGTGGTGTATGTTGTTTGCTGATGATATTGTTTTGATTGATGAGTCTAGAGCTGGGGTTAATGCTAAGTTAGAATTATGGAGACAAACATTGGAAGCAAGAGGTTTTAAGTTGAGTAAGAGTAAGACAGAATACATAGAATGTCGGTTTAGTAAGCAACGAAGTAGTGATGGGAGTGTAGTGAAGCTTGGTGAGCAAGAAATACCGATGGATGACTATTTCAAATATTTGGGATCTATCATTCAAAACTATGGAGAAATTGATGGAGATGTAAATCATAGGATAAGGGTTGGGTGGATGAAATGGAAAAGTACAACTAGAGTGTTGTACGATCGTAGAATGCCATTGCGGTTGAAGGGAAAGTTTTATAGGATGACAATTAGGCCCGCTTTACTAATATAGTACGGAATGTTGGGCTGCCAAGAGACATCATATTCAAAAAATGAGTGTAGTTGTGATGCGTATGCTTAGATGGATGTGTGGAAATACAATAAAAGATAAGATTCAAAACGAGGAGATACATAAGAAGGTAGGCATTGCATCCATTGAAAATAAGATGAGAGAGAATCGTTTACGATGGTTTGGACATATTCGGCGAAGGCCTAATGATGCTCCAATTAGAAGGATGGAGAAATGGAAAAATATATTAGTTAAAAGAGGTCAAGGTAGGCCTAAGAGGACTTGGATGGAGATTATAGGAAAGGATATGAATGCTTTGAACCTCGCCGAGGACATGACATTGGATAGAAATGATTGGAGGAGAAGGATTCATGTGGAAGACACAGAATGATTTTCTTTTTTGGTTCATATCGCCGACCCCAATTGTTTTGGGATGAAGGCGTAGTTGTTGTTGTTGTTGTTGTTGTTGTTGTTGTTATAGTGATATTATTGATAAATCTAGGTCAGCCGATATTAAAGGTAACATATCACGATATTTTCAAAATATCGCCAAGAACAAAAATATCATGAAATTATCATGATATTACAACTATATTTAAAAAAAACTTAATTTATATATTCTAAGCCCAATTTTTGTATTTTATGGTTTTTTTTATTTTAAAAGCTTTTTAAAGTTATATTCCTTATATTTTTCTAAGAATAACTACTATTTTCTTATATTTATAATTTTTCATATTTTTTGTATTATTAAAACTCTCAAGATTTTTTTACTTTTGAAAATCTTTTTGAGAAATACTCCCGCCAAGATATTACCTTGAACAATACAAGTGTAATGAAAATACAAAACAAGTACACGTGGGTGCCTCTTATGAGCATGCAAGAACACAAGAACATACACAATCAAGACCACCTATGGGTCAATACAAGAGCACAATCACACAAGCTACTTGGGGGCTAAAATACAAGTAAAAAATATAGGAATACTATTAAGAGGATGCTTGTTAACAAGCTTAACATACAAGAGGGGTTACACCCCTTATTTATACACAAAAGGAAGCAAAGAAGACCCATTGGAAAGTTCTCCCAACAGCTAGAAATATAGTTGTTCGAAGCACTTCCCAACAAGTAGAAATATAGTTGTTGGGAGCACTCCCAACAGCTCCATTCCAAGGCATTATAAGGACTATAATGCCCTTGAGGAAAAGAATAAAATACAATAAGAAAGAAAACCCTAAAGTACCCGCTAGGAACACCACTAATTACATGTGTAATGACCAAAATATGGGTTTCACTTATTACATAAAGAAATATATATACATATTAATGTATATATATGTATATATGCAAACAATAAGTATATATATATATATATATATGTGTGATAGCATATATATATACTTTAACACTCTCCCTCAAACTTACGGTGTAATCACTGAAAGTTTGTCAAGCAAAAAATAAAACCGAGGAGAAGAGCTTTTGTAATAAAGCTGGCCAACTGAAATTTCGATGATACATAAGGCAGGACGATGGTCTTCTTCAGTTACTCTTCATGAACATAATGCAATATATCATGAAATGTCATCATTCACTTTCTCTATGCTCAAAATAAACATGCTCATGTCCAACTTATGACTAAGGCATGCATTATTTCAATTATAAATTTCACATGTCCTTATCTCAGAACAATTATGCACTTTGCATTCAAATATAATAATGGAACAGCTCTTATCTCGACCATTCATGTGTGCCACACACACAAGCACCTCACGTGCATCAACCAAGCCCTTGACTTGTATCAACAGGTCAAGGCTTTTTTGGAGATGGTTCGCTTCCCGATGCAACGATCAAAATTTTTCCAAGTTCAAGATCCTCCTTTTGATCACGATCTTCTTTCTAACAAACGTCCTTTGAAACACCAAAGCTCTGATACCATGTAATGAAGTGCTTTGAATCCGACACACATGCAAAAACATGCGAGAGCACACTTTCAATCAAGTGGAATGCTTGATTGAATCACGGAACCACCCACACAAGGGCCTAACAAATTAATATTGCATATATTCACTCAAGAGAGTGTGTCTAAAATACAAGGCCAATTTATAGAGCAAGAGAGGGCTGTTGGGGCAGCCCAATTTGACTGTTGGGCTGCTCCCAACGGGTAGAAGCTCCAACAGTCATATTGGAGCTGCACCTAATGACCCAAAAACCAATAAAATGAAAAAGACAAAAAAAACAAAAAAGAAATAGAAATAAAAGAAAAAAGAAAAAAGAGTTGTCGGTCCCTATTGGGCTGACGCCTATTACAGTGAAAGTACCGAAATACCCTTGATGGGTATTTCGGTTTATAACCTTTAAACATACATATACATATATGTATATGTAAACATATATACATATACATATATGTATATGCTTACTATAACATATCTTAACAAATACAAGAGCACAACCACACAAGCTACTTAGGGGCGAAAACACAAGTAAACAATATAAGAATATTATTAAAAGAATGCTTATGAACAAGCTTAACATACAAGAGGTGTTACACCCTTATTTATATATAAAAGGAAGCAAAACAGAACCGTTGAGAAGGGTGCCCAACAGCTAGAAATATAGTTGTTGAGAGCACTCCCAACAGCTTTGTTCCAAGGGCATTATAAGAACTATAATGCCCTTAAGGAAAAGGAAAACTCTAAAGTTCCCTCTAGGAACACCACTAACTACATAATGTGTAAAGACCTAAATACCCTTAATGGGTTTCACATATTATATAAAGAAATATATATACATATTAATGTATATATATGTACATTCGCAAACAATAAGTATATATATTGTTAAAGTATATATATATATATATATACACTTTAACAATAAGTGACTATGATATATATACACACACAATATATATACATATTGTTAAAATATATGTAATTCATATATATATATATATATATATATATATATGTAATACCCGATAGGGGTATTTTTGTCATTTCACAAGTACCCGATAGGGGTACTTGTTTTTCTTATTTTATTTTTCTCTTTATTCTTTTTGTAAAATCTATTTTTTATTTTTTGTTTTTTGCTCACACAAAAGGGGCCCCACCATGTAGTCGATGGGGCCCCCAACGGTCACATTTGTGACCGTTGGGGGCTCCCAACGACTACATGGGGAGCCCCCTAGGTGGCTCTCCTTTTAAGGCCTCTTGGCCCTCTCCCTCTCCTTCTTTTGTGTATAAATAGGGGTGAACCCCTCTTGTATTTCTCACTCTTGAGAGCTCTCTCTCTTTCAATAAGAGGCATTTATATTTTTATGTTGTGTTGTCTCTTGTGGGTTTGGGTATTAGCCCTTCTTTGTTTGTTCATTAGTAGATGTTGTAAGTGCTTAGTGCACTCTTTGCTTTTCCGCATATTTCATTACATGGTATCAAAGCCTTGTGTATGCTCTTCTTCTTAATATAGCTAGTGGTGTAGCCATATTTGTTTTTGTTTCTCTCTCCTTGGTATCCTCTTGTGAGTGGTTATTATGGAAGGAGAACAAAAGATAGATCTCTCCTTCAAGCTCAATGGCTCTAACTACATGATGTGGGCCGCCGCCATGGAAAACAACCTCAAAGGGAAAAAGCTTTGGGGATACGTTATGGGCACCATTCCGGAACCACAACTCCAACTAACTAAGATGGAAGGCGATCAAGAAAAAGCTCTTTAAGGTGATGCCCGCATGAAGGCCATTGAAGATCACCAATCTAAAATAGAAGATTGGGAAAGTAAGCATGCCAAGATTCTTGCTTGGTTCATGAACAATGTGGAGCTCAAGATTTGCGCCAACATTGCCAAATTTCGGATGGCAAATGAAGCATGGTTCTTCATGAAAGGTATGTTTACACAAAAAGACCTTGCTCGTCAATTCTTTCTTCAAGAAAAAATCCGAACTATCAAGCAAGGAGAAATGAGTGTTAGGGACTACTTTAGCACTCTTGGCCCTCTATGGGATGAGCTATCCTTATTAGAACCAAAATGGGTTTCTAGTATAGATGTGGAATTAAGGAGAGAACAAATGGAAAAAGAACACTTTTTCCAATTTTTACATGGGCTTAGGCCCGAATATGAACAAGTTAGATCCTCCCTCCTACATAGATCAAAGCCTCTTCCCTTGGAAGATGCCATAGCCGAAATATGCCAAGAAGAAACCCGTCTTGGCATGATTAAAGGAGGAAATGATGTCTTGGCCGTATCAAAACCCGGCAACCATATGAAAACCTACAAACCTCCACATTTTGGAAGGCAAAATAACTATAATGGCAACTATAGAAAAGCCATTTGCCATCATTGTCAAGAACTGGGTCATATAAGACATAATTGCCCTAAGTTGAATGAAGCACCAAAAAATAAAGTTGCTTCCGTTGAAGAAGCTACTCAAAAGAAAGAGGAAGCAATCAAAGGAACTGACTCTTTTTCTCTTGCTCAACTATCGGAGGCACTACAAACTCTACTCAAGATTCCATCAACTTCGGGTGTCGCCGTAGCTTCCTCCTCTCCTCCAGGTATGTCGTCTTGGATCCTTGACTATGGAGCTTCCTTTCATATGACCCCCCTTGAAAATGAGCTTTCTGATTTATGTAATAATTATAAAAACTCCTATGTTTCAACTGCTGATGGTACATCTTTACAAGTAAAAAGTTTTGGAACCTTAAACTTTTCAAAAGACTTCTTTGTGCCAAACGTAAGAGTTGTACCTCAACTTAATTTAAATCTCCTCTCTGTTGCTCAAATATGCGATCATGGATGTAAAATCTCCTTCTCAACTAAGGATTGCTCTATACAGGATCTCCGGTCCGGGAAGCTGATTGGGCAAGGCCATAGAAGGGGAGATCTCTATTACATGAGCAACTTGAAACTCCCCATTAACTCTTTTTGTAACCATGTCCAAGATAAAAATATTGATATTTGGCATCAAAGACTTGGACATCCAAGTTTCTCAAAAATGTACTCCTTTCCATTTGGAAAGAAATTTTGTAATGAGAAACATTTTGTTTGCAAGAATTGTATTTTTGGCAAAATGAAATCTACTCCGTTTCCAAACCGAACTTTTGTGTCCAAAAGACCTTTTGAGTTAGTCCATTCGGATGTTTGGGGTCCTTCCCCCGTTATGTCTAAAGGAGGGTACTCCTATTATGTCACTTTCATCGATGACTACACTAGGTATGTATGGATCTACTTTCTCAATTTAAAATCCGAAGTCTTTGATTTTTTCAAAAAATTTCATATGATAGTTAAAAATCAATTTTCAAGTAATATCTCTACTCTTAGATCCGATTCGGGTGGAGAATATTTATCAAATGAATTTCAAAACTATTTAGAAGTAAATGGAATTTGTCATCAAAGATCGTGTCCTATGCCTCCCCAACAAAACGGCTTGGTCGAAAGAAAGCATAGACATATCATGGAAACCACTAGGACACTCCTTATTTCCAAAGAAATTCCAAAGAATTTTTGGGCCGAAGCAGCCTTAACCTCAACTTATTTAATAAATAGAATGATATCTTCATCCTTACAAAATACATCTCCATACGAAAAACTATTTGAAAGAACACCAGACTTCAATAGATTAAGAGTTTTTGGATGTAAATGTTTTGTCCTTACTCATAAACGGGACAAATTATCTCCTAAAGCTATTGAATGTGTTTTCTTGGGTTATGGAGAAAATCAAAAGGGTTTTAGATGTTTTGACTTAAAAAATAACAAACTCTATGTATCCAAAGATGTAACATTTTTGGAAAATGAAAATGGTTTTGTGAAAACTAAAGATATTGACGAAAGTGAATATACTTTTTTATTTGATCTTCTATCTCAAGAAGATGAGACTCCTCAAGAAGAGGAAATCTCTAATGAGTCTTTGAATGACCTAGAGGAAATTCCTCTTGATAATACTATAGATGAGAATAATAGACCAATCCAAACATATGATAGGCGTGGTCAACAAACTCAGATAAGTGCCTTAGAAAAATACTCTCAAGGATCCGACATTGAAGAAACATCTTTAAGGAGATCCAGTCGGATCTCCAATCCTCCAAATAGGTTTGTTTCCTATGAGTCCATAACTCCTAGATATAGAGCATGTCCAATTGCGTTGCATTCATTTCATGAACCTTCACACTATAATGAGGCCAAAAATATTCCCCAATGGGTTGAAGCCATGAACTTAGATCTTAGTGCCCTTGAAAAAGCAAAAACTTGGGAAATAACTTCGTTACCCACTGGAAAGAAATCAATAGGATGTATATGGGTCTTCAAAATTAAAACCAAGAGTGATGGTTCATTAGAACGTTATAAAGCACGGTTAGTAGCTAAAGGATATGCTCAGGAATATGGTATAGATTATGAAGAAACCTTCGCACCTGTTGCTAGAATGACTAGTGTTAGGACTCTTATTGCTATTGCGTCTGTGAAGAAATGGCCTATCTATCAACTCGATGTTAAGAATGCATTTCTAAATGGCGAATTAAATGAAGATGTTTACATGGATCCCCCACCAGGAGTATGTATTGGTAAAAATAAAATTCTTAAACTTAAAAAGGCATTATATGGTTTAAAACAAGCTCCAAAGGCTTGGCATGATAGATTTAGTAATGTAATGACAAGTTTAAATTTTCGTTCATGTTATACTGACACTGCTTTGTTTGTGAAAAGTGCAGGGTCTTCAGTAGTTATTTTACTACTTTATGTTGATGATATGATCATCACAGGAAGTGATGAGCAAGGCATTAATGATATTAAAAAGGTTTTGAAAGAAAATTTTGATATGTCTGACCTTGGTTTCTTAAGATATTTTTTACGAATTGAAGTGGCGTACTCTCCTCAAGGGTACATTCTCTCTCAGATGAAACTTGCTGCTGATATCTGTTCCAAATCGGGTATCTCCGATGATAAGAAGACAGAAACCCCAGAAGTCATCAATGCAAAATTAAGGTTGGAAGATGGAACACCTCTCGAGGATCCTACTCCCTACCGGCAACTTGTTGGGTCTCTAACCTACCTATCCATGACACGGCCAGACATTGCTCATGCCGTCCACTCTGTCAGTCAGTTTCAACATGCACCTACAACCGTGCACATGAGTGTAGTCTTAAGGATTGTCAGATATATCAAAAATACCATAACTAAGGGAGTTTTTCTTTCTTCTGCCTCGTCACTTGATTTAATTGCTTATACTGATGCAGATTGGGGAGGAAATCCCAATGACCGAGTCTCAACTACTGGTTTTTGTGTTTTCTTAGGTGACTTTATGATTTCGTGGAGATGCAAGAAGCAACACAAAGTATCATTGTCCTCGACGGAAGCAGAATATCGTGCTATGGCCACTACAACCATGGAACTTGTGTGGCTAAGAAGCCTCCTCAGTGATATGGGCATTGTCATCTCTACTCCTTCGAAGATGTGTTGTGACAACAAAAGCGCAATCTATATTGCAAGCAATCACACCTTCCATGAGCGTACTAAACACATTGAGATGGACTGCCATTACGTTCGGGATGAATACCTAAGAGAAACTATAGCACTACCTTACGTCACATCAGAGTACCAGTTGGCGGACTTCTTCACTAAGGCTCTTGCGGCTCCTCGTTTTTTGTTTCTCCTTAACAAGCTTTCGGTTATATCCCCGTAAAGCTTGAGGGAGGGTGTTAAAATATATGTAATTCATATATATATATATATATATATATATGTAATACCCGGTAGGGGTATTTTTGTCATTTCACAAGTACCTGATAGGGGTACTTGTTTTTCTTATTTTATTTTTCTCTTTATTTTTTTTTGTAAAATCTATTTTTTGTTTTTTGTTTTTTGCTCACACAAAAGGGGCCCCACCATGTAGTCGATGGGGCCCCCAACGGTCACATTTGTGACCATTGGGGGCTCCCAACGACTACATGGGGAGCCCCCTAGGTGGCTCTCCTTTTAAGGCCTCTTGGCCCTCTCCCTCTCCTTCTTTTGTGTATAAATAGGGGTGAACCCCTCTTGTATTTCTCACTCTTGAGAGCTCTCTCTCTTTCAATAAGAGGCATTTATATTTTTACGTTGTGTTGTCTCTTGTGGGTTTGGGTATTAGCCCTTCTTTGTTTGTTCATTAGTAGATGTTGTAAGTGCTTAGTGCACTCTTTGCTTTTCCGCATATTTCATTACACATATGTGTGTGTGTGCAAGTATAACATTCAACATTTTTACAAAATTTCATGCCTTTGTGCTAAGGAAAATAGTTTACGGGCCCTCTTTCATGTCATAAGAGAAAAACTTTTACTAAAAGAAATAACATGGGAAGTGACAAAATGTCACTCCAAGTTAAGAAAGTGAAAAGCTTTGCCACAACATATTGCTAACTAAAGCCGAGGAGAAACCCAACTGGCATGAGCAGCCAATTGGCAAATTATCAACATCATAAAACCACAAAGCACCTACGCAAGAAGCATGACCGCAGAATTCGACAGCGTAGATCCACTGATTTGAGCGCAGAATTCGACAGCGTAGAGTTCTTGAATTTAGTCCGAGTTAAATTTGGATGGTGCCAAATCAATGCATCTTCTATATAATGTGAGAGCATCAAAATCCATCAAAATATCAAATTGAATTCCCAAAGAAGTTGATACAGTATGACTTGTTATACCTAATCCAGGCGGAATGAGAATATACACATGGATTACCAAAGAACCGAGAGAGATGCTGTCATAATATGGATCTCAGCCCTAAAAGGTCTACGTCTCCAGCACAAGAACACCACATATATTTTGCATTAAGGAAAGCTTATCATTCACTAGCATATTCCTCAGTGTTTGATTAGATAATCTGTGGTACACTACAGCATCCATGACAGCATTCAGTAAGATACCACACAATGATTACGAAAACTACCTTAACAAAAGAACAAGAAATTGAATTTAAAATATCACAGCACTCTCTCTCAGAACAAGAGCTTCAATATAAAGTCACAGCATCCAATATTAAAAAAATCTCACATTTTTCGTTGATATTGCTTATCTAGTCTTCTATCCATCTCCTGCTTTGCTTCTACATCTTTCTGGATACGAGCAAGTGATGAAGTTGTCCGCTCTTTTTCCTTCCTCACAACATCATTCAGTAAATATATTCTCTCCCTCATTTCCTCCTGTCAAGTTGAAACATATTAATGCCAGAAGAAAAACTATAAACTCAATCCTTTGTAAGAGAGACAATGCCAAAAGTTCATATTACAAGGACCAATCTCTATGTATGACAAGACCATCTCATCCCTAAGTTACTAGGAGAATGAAGTACCTACACCAAATATGAAGTGAGAAAATGAGCTATATAAACTAAATTTGCTATAAAGAGGACCAAGTATTTCAATTTTGAGTAAACGCCAGCATTTCAACTCCAAATGTCAAACTAAGGTATACAAAATAGCTAGAAGCATCGCTTACTTTGCTGACATGCACAAAGCTGATAAAAAGTAATTTCTCCATATCAATAAACTGCTTGATGGACATGAAATGATGCATTTAAACAATCAGTCCTGACCAGAAGAACAAGCACCCCTTCGGAGGCAAGAAAATCACCTGTTTGATCGAGTATGCTACTGATAGATCTCTCCCAATTATTACGGTGGCTTGGTGAACAAGCCTAAGACACACTATTAAGAAAAAGAAAAATTGTCTTCAAAAATTTAAGATCACAAACATAACCTTAGCTGGATTCTTCTATTGGGTCACATCAACACATTCAGGCAGCAGATAACCCTAAAACTAAGAGATAATTCATACTGCCATCACGCACCCAACTAAAAGGCTGCTCACCATGAGCTGGGAGCATAATCCTATCAATTATAGTAGCGTATGTCCTTTAGATGGAATCTGACCATATAGATGGTGAAAAAAATTAGGGCATTTGCAAATTAGTCCCTACCTTATCACTGATTTGCAAAATAGCCCCTGCCTTATGCTGTTTTGCAAATCAGTCCCTCCCTTTTGCTTAACTCTTGCAAATTCGACTTTGGGGTTAAGGGTCATCCCCATCCTCTTACAGCAGCTGTTAAATTCCTATAAAATAACCAATTTGCCCTCATTAAAATATCATTTTGCAAAACATTCAGTAAGTCAAGGATGATTTTGTAAAATGAACAGAATCACACCTATGATAAAACTATAATACGAAAAGAGAAAAACTACAATACAACCCTAAGGAGACGATGCTCAGATGAAGAGGATTTCTGCTAAAAACTGTAACCAAGAAGAAATAGACAGAACCCAAGAAGACAAAATAGGGATGGAAAAAATGAAATTTTAGGACAATAGCACAATGAGTGATGATACACAGAAATTGAAACCAACAACAACGAAAAAGAAGTGGGAAAACTCTCACAGCAAGAGAGAGAGAGAGAGAGAGAGAGAGAAATTGAAACCTAAACAACAAAAAAGAAGTGGGAAAACTCTCACAGAGAAAGAGAGAGAGATGCCAAGAAACCACTGGAGAATGCTGAAAGAAGGAAGGATGCTAGGTAGGGTTCACATTCAACAATTGGGGGTAATCAACATTTTAGCTTTGTAAGGGTAAAATAATCATTTTACGCACCCCTCTAACCAATGTTACAGTCTAACTATAGTTAATCTAATGTCTTGCTAACAGGACTGCTTTGTATTAACGATGGAAAAGGTAGGGATGGATTTGCAAAATAGCATAAGGCAGGGACTATTTTGCAAATCACAGAAAAAGTAGGAAATAATTTGCAAAAAACCCAAAAAATATAAGCAGGCTGCTTAGCTGCTACAAGAAGCATGTATGATAAACTACTCCCATGTACTCTCATTATAACAAACAAAAGGTTGGGTTGAAGCAAAAGGAGAGTTTACTGAACACCATAATAAGGGACTATCCAGTGTATTCTATTCTCACACCTGGACACAGCTTATGCCATAAAATAGGCCCACAAGTTCATGGGTACTCACTAAAATTCAGATGGAATCTTGAAGAGAACCACAAGGATAAACATGGAAAAATGACATATAGGCGTCTGCATATTTCAATGGATAAAAAAATCTAGATATCAGATCAGTTATAGGCAACTATGATGCAAATTGGAACGAGATCTAAGTTGTAGCAACTTGATTTCAGGCTGTTGTACATAATAGAAACAAACTATGGACATTTCCCATACCATTTGCTTATGCCCATGCTATTTTCCTTGGATTGGCAATGGTCTCATCTCCCAATTATAATGTGCAGCAATAAATGTGTATTTTCAACAATAAATATGCTTCATCATCCATTGTCAATGAACTTTTGTATGACAAAAGCAAACATACTCAGAGGTAGTACATATTATAGAAAAAGCTTTTAGGAAGTAAAATCAGCTTACATGTCCTTTTTCAAAGGATTATGAAGGAACAGGCAAAAAAGAGCATAGACACTATATTGAGAGGTAGAACATACCTAAGTGCCCAGATATATGTCGTTTATTTTTGGAAGAGTCATTGCCGACTTTGTTGGGTCGGCTATGCTTGACAGCTGAATAAGCTGCTTAAACTTTTGTGATGTATAAGGCTACTACGTAGCCAGTTTTGAAATATTCAAAGCAGCTTACGATCTGCTGTTAAAATGAAGGGCATTGCATGGCCATGTAGAGCAACTTAATAAGCTGTGTGCAGCCATTGTTGACTTTGTTGTGAAAAAAGGAGCAATGTGTTTTGGTTTAAAATAGCGGCTCTTAAAATCCTACATAAGTCATGTATGTGGTCAGGTGTTGTTTAGTGTCAACCAGCTCTTTGAAAGAGTGGTTGGCTACATGTACAAATAGGTGTATGACGTTATTTTGTAATTCATTCCAATGCAATGGAAAGCCAGATCTTTTGGAGTCAAGATCATGTGTCCGAATCAGGTATATGGTTCTGTTATAATGGTTTAATTATTCAGTTTATATCCATTTTATATTGTGGTATCCGATCTCTGTCAGATCTTATCTAAATTTTTGTGAGTCTGGAAGCTCTGTTGGAATTCTGCTAAGGAGGACCCACCACTCGTTAAGTGGTGTCAGAGTGTGCATGGACATGAGGCCCACCAACTCAACATTTTTTATGACGAGGAACCCTCGTTGAAGCGAGGAAAACCCCAGGTGGGGACCCACTGTTAAAATGTAATATATATATATATATATATATATATATATATATATATATATATATATATATATATATTGTAATACCCACTAGGGATAAAACAGTTTTTTTCTATTTCACGCATATTCCATATGAATATGCTATTTTTTTATTCTTTTTCTTTTTTAGCTTTTAGCCATAGATGGGCCCACTCATATGGACGTTGGGCCCCTCCAACTGTCAATAATATGACCATTGGAGGGGCTCCAACGTTCATATGAGGGAGCCCCTCCAAGGGCCCTCGTGTGTATATATAGGGGTTCATCCCCTTTGTATTCTTTAAGCTTTGGGGAAAAGCTCTCTCAACATTCAATAAAGATTCCATTTTATTTTTATGCCTTTGAGCATTTGTAATCTTTTGTAAGTGTTCATCTTGTGCTTTTGTGCACACTTTTTCAAGTGTTCATCTTGTGCCTTTGTGCACACATCACACGTTAAGAACTTAGTGCTTTTGTGCACATAGTCTCTTTGAAGACTTTTTCACACCCACGACCACCCTATCTCACGTAGCCTACCTCTGAAAGCTACGGCTACACCTGTGTGCCAGTGGGATTTGATCTGGTGTCATTTCAGCACCCTCACAACCACCGTGGCCACGGGGGCAACCCCCATGGTGGTCCTCACCAGTATAAAATTACGTCTGTAATATTTAGTAGTAAATTAACATGTTATGTGAGCAAAATCAATAATATTGCAAAGATTACATTTTGAATAATGATGCCAAGTAAGATTGAGAAAAATCTAGGATTACATATAGAGTCTTTCTTTCTTCTACAACACGAGAGAATTATGTTCATAAATAGCACATTTGAACTTAACAAGGTGTGATAACAAATAGTAACCAACGGTCAACCACTGGCTTATATTTTTCCATTTTCAGCTCCAATTTACAAATACAAGATCTTTGGATGGTATGTAAAATTTTAGATTGTCTTAAATCTGAGTTGTCATTCAGGGCAGAGGTACAGGGGAATTTTTTTAACGCCATTAGCAAACTGAATCATTTGAAATTACAATCAATTTTATCAGTAACTGCACATAGAAAAACTCTTTAATAAATTTACCACTTCCCTAAAAATTGCTAGATCTTGAACTTTACCAGCAAATACCAACAGTCATCATAGTTTTAGGGGATGTTGGTTGTTGACCTTCATGATACTGCACTTTCTTTATACAAAACTTTAAAGCATTTTAGACATCTATTCTTTTGTATGATGATGCTACAGCCATAAGAATGACTAAATAAAATACGAGTTTACAAGATTTTCAATGACTACAAAAGTATTTTCATTTTCATAGGTGGTTGTCCCAAATTTTAAAAAAAATTGATGCCCCCCACAGGTGTTATGTGTAGAAGTATAAATCAATGATATACAATATACATTTTTGCCCTATACTCTTACATCCAACAAGAGGTACCATAAAGAGCTTGAAAGTACCAAGATAAAACATGCCAACATAAAACTACTAGAGATATTAACTCGTAAGCTGCATTAATTAGCTGATGTGAAGACTATACAAGTTATCACTAACTCGGATAATGCTTGCACAAGGTTAAAGAAAATTTTTGGTAAAAAAAAAGAAACAAGAAGCAAGCAACAAGGTGTGGAGATCTCAAAGACTCAAACATCAGTACCTGATAAAAGATAAATATAGAAACAAATAAATATAGATAAAGATGATCCATTATACTATATCATGGAGTCCATGAAGACAGAAATGAAAACCACTAACATAGTTCTGAAATACAGACCTTAACTTTTAACTTCTCCTCACGTTCTAACTCAAGTAAAGAACCTTTTACAGCCTCTGTTTTATCGACTAGAGGGATCTCACATGCTCCAAAGTCCATGTCATAATGTGCATCCTCAGAATCACCTAGAGAGAAAAAAAAAAGTAACAAAAGTGTTTTATTTCAGATACACTCAATCTACCAAAATACAGATCAATAGGACACACACATACACATGCATTCACATGGCATTGTTGATCATGAACAATGCCACCCTATTAGACTCTGGTAATTCTGTTATGCATATGTTTCAAGTCAAAGGAAAAGATGTTACTTCATCAAACCATGTACAGAACTGATCCGACTAACTACACTAGAGATACTAAGCAAAAACGCATGCTCCCACTAATTTCCAGCTACAACAATGCCAAAAATTGGTAATGTGAGTCTCCCACCAAGATTGTGCCAACCCCAACAGTTTCCAGCTTCCCATGACATAAATCATTTGTGTAATCACTATCCTATAGGGTTATCAGTATATATGATGAAATGCCTCCATTTAGCAAATTAGTCAAGAGAGAGAAGATAACAGTTATCAATAAAATTTGCAGACATGGCATAATTTTTACTTGGTGCTAGAAAAGAAGCTGGTCATCGTGCATAAGTACAATTCCCAAACACAATAACACACATGTTGGCCTTAACACATTAGAGTCACCTCGATGACTCATCAGAAATGGAATGGTTTGTTCACATGCCAAAGAGCTTGGGTGTGAACCTGAAGTATTTTTTCGTGACAATGAACCAAATACTTCGAGAAGGACCCATTTGTGTAATGTTGACGAGCATTCTGAGCATAAATTCCACCTAAAAATGTTTTCAAGACAGAAACTTTTTCATAAAACCCCACAAGAAAAATAAAAATATTTCAAAAGTCGGTTTTAACCGTATTTTGGCCTTCAAAACATCATCCTCCAAATATTATAAAAAACTAGAGGTTTCATGCTTTCCAACCAAACAAAAATCACTTCTATATGACACTGAAGTGAAAAGTTATGAGAACCACTTCAAGTGCATTTTTGACAAACCAAATGGCAAAATCCGGTTTTGCACCAAAAATGAATTTCAAAGAGGATGTCAGCTTTCCAACGCAACCAATTGTGCATCGATATGATGCACAATTGGGGAGATACGGCCAGAACATTGAACCCCTTCAAGGTGGGACCTTGTTGCCAGCATGGCTGGCTGCAAGTAGGTCACTTGTCGCCAACCCCCTCTATGGCTGGTGGCAAGTCCCCTAGGAGCGTGTGTGAACCTTATTTTAAAGGAATGGAGGCTCCAAAGCCTATAAATCAGTGTTGTGAGAGGCGAACGCCTCAGTACCTGAAGCATACGCCTCAGAGGCGAAGCGCAAGCTCAAGGAACCAAGGCATTGTATGAGGCGTTTGCAGGCTTGAAGCGCACGCTTCACATGGGTGAAGCGCACGCCACACATCGAGGCGCACTTCGCTTCTAAGGCGTGCCCTTCAAGGTCGGACCACCACTGCGAGGTCATCTAGTCGGCGAAGACGTTGAGGAGGCTGGCGAGGTCGAGCGTCTGCGAGAACGCCTGGATCCGCCGCGACGGCGTCTGGTCGATGAGTCCCAGAGGGACCAACGATTGGGACAGGAGGGTGTTCGGGTGGGGGTTGCGCCAGTTCTCTTGGTACAGAGGGTTGTCGTTGATGGGTTCGGTGGGAGAGGCGTTGTTGTTGTTGGTGATTCTTAGAGTTGCGGCTCTTGAAGGAAGAATGGGGTGGTGGTGATCCTTCTGCAGGTGGTGGTGATGATGGTGGTGGGGCTGAGAGTCTTGAGGACGAGGTGGGTTTTGGTAGTCATTCTTTTTTATGGTTTTGGTTGGTGGTGGTGTGAGGGGTTTTGGTTCAGGGAAGTTGCAGAATTGGGCAAATGGGTTGGGGCTGTTTGGATGGTGGGGATTAGGGTTTTGAGGTTTGCTTGGGGTATGGGTGGAAGGCGTTTTGGGGGGGCTTTTGGGGTTTTGACTCTTTGAGTGGCGGTTGGGGACTTGGGGGAGTATCAAGTTTGCAAATCAGGTAGTGAACTCTAGACATATTGAGGGAACTTAGAGTTGGCTCAGTTGCCAAAGAAATTGCATTGTTTCAAGACTTTAAGCAATAGGATTTGAACTTGTTGGGATGTAAAATATATTTAAGATACAATCTTTATTATTCAAGTAGCATGTAAGAGCCGAATTGAGTTCAACACCTGTTGTTCGTGTTCGGCTGACCAAACCCATTTTACTACTTCCATTATCACATCAGCGGGACCCGCACCGGGGGGAGCCCCCGGACCCCCCCTTCCTGCAAGGGCAAAAACAATGAATCAGGCTCCACAACTCATCACTTTCATCTTTGGGGACAACCATATAAGATAAATGGTAAAAAGTAAGTTGGGCATAAATGTCATGGACCTTAACAGCTACCATATATTCATACATATAGACTATACATGATATATATATATATATATATTTTACATTTTTGCCACTGCCGCACCACCGCACCCGGGTTTTTTGGAAGTGCCGAATCCCCGCACTCGCACCCGCACTCGCACCCGCACCCGCACCCGCACCCATGTGACATAGAAGTAGCGTCTTTCAGCCTTCATTTGGTGGCACTTGATCTTTACCACAAATTGTTGGATAAATGAGTATACGTGTGTGTGTGCATGTTGGAATTACACAACATTCCTTTAGGTTTTGAACTCTCAACGTATTAACACATGGTGACGTGAACTAACAGCTCCTACCATACAAGCGGAGCCCTCGTTGTATTCAATATGATTTCATGATTGTAGATATAACTTATTTTATCTTGCACTATGAGTCTAACTTAATTGTGGTTTACATGTGCATGCATATAAGAAAATGAATAATACGAGTTAATTATAGGAAAGTAGTATTTATTTTATATTGTCGTTTATTAGTAATTTTTATTTAAAATTTTCATTATTTTATTAATATTATATATTTTATTATTTTGATCATGAAGCTTACTCTTCAACGCCTCGCTTCATAACAGGCCCAACGCCTCGCTTCGCCTCACCGCATTTAACAACCTTGCTATAAATACCTACGCATCCAGGAGAGAGGCCCCGAGATAAACACTAAACTCTTTAATTTTCATTAAAATCCTTGCCTTCTTGGTTACTTTTTCCTAAGATTTTGGGTTTTCCTGGAATCTTTATTCCAAGATTCAGCGAACTTGTGGGAAAGCTCCTTTTCCGATAAGAACCGCTCTGACTAAAGCCTAGAAACTCTATAGGAATCACATTGGAACGAGCCCGGGATGTTGTCACGCTACCGGATTGCCATCATGAAGGAGCTAGGGTTTCTCAAGAAACCCGAATAAGTTCTTTCTCACTCTTTCATTGCTTGTACTCTATATTTCTTAATTTTCTTGAAAATCTTGATTGTTGGCATACTTTTCCTAACTCAAACACACATTTTAGATTCTTGGGTTTTGCTTAGGTGGGACCATTATCCAAGCTTGCCTCACAGGTGCTCTCAAGGTGTTCGAGAAGGCTTGTGAAAAGACTTCCCCAGGTAAAAATCTCAACCTTGATCGAGTTACACCAGACAGTTGGGAAGGAACGGGTTGATCTCATATCGAGTAGGCAGATCTTATTGAAAAGAAGTCATCATTATGTATATGCAGGACCCGACCCGCTTTATATATTGGATCGGGTCCAGACCCAATCTATGTATAGTGTAAATCATCATGTTATTAAGGGGTATTTCAATACCCAAGTAATTTTATACTCAACATATTAAATAGAATGAAAGGCGCAGCCACAAGGTGTCTGACGCACTTTCTCTGGAACCTCTCTCTCTCTCTCTCTCTCTCTCTCTTTTCTTCTCAATGATAGATATGGGTAGAAAGTTGCTCCCTTCTCTCATGGTATCAGGGCAGTGACGTATCTGGGAGTAAGAAAGTTGCTCCATCTGCAAAAGTTGTACCCAACCAGTCTGCAAAAACTGCTCAGCCTCTTCCTATCAGGTCGAGTACACTGCCAGTCTGCAAAAGCTGCTCAACCAGTCTGCAAACTCTGTCAGTATCCTACTGCAAAAGCTGCCCCATCAGGTCTTGTGCTGAAGTTGTACCCTACCAGTCTGCAAAAGTTGCTCAATCAGTCTGCAAACTCTGTCAGTATCCTACTGCAAAAGATGCTCCATCAGGTCTTGTGTTGAAGTTGTACCCTTTCTTTTATTCCTTCTTGTCGCACGAAATATAAGTTTCTTTTCTTCTCATTTACCGTCTTTTCTTCTCATTTATCGATCCCCAAGATTTCTTTATTTTATTTACTGAACCCTTTTCTTCTATTCCTTCTTGTCGCACGCAATATAAGTCCCTTTTCTTCACATTTACCGAACCCCTATCATTTGTTCAGTCTGTCCATCCATCTGTTCATATTCCTACCAAGTTGAAAGCCCTGTCGTGACGTACTTCTTGCCGAAATCTGTCATACAGCTGCAGTTTTAGGATATAAATTCAATTTCTACCGTAAGGTTGTTTTCTAGCATAAATATGCAAATGGATAATACTCATGCGTAGTCATGCTTGTCCTCAAGCTTTCTCGGTCAACTAGTCTCTGAAAAACTGAATAACTCAAATTTCTTAACCTGGAAAAGGCAGATCATCCCATTTATAAAGAGTCAAGACCTCTCTGGTTATCTGGATGGATCGGTTCCTCCGCCTCTAGAATTCATTTCGCAAGAAAAAGCGGACGATAAAGGAGAACAGTCTATTGTTCTTCACAAGAATCCAGAATATGTTGCTTGGATGAAGAGGGATCAATCGCTAGTGGCATACATCACTTCAACTCTCTCACAGGAGGTCCTTGTTGCCCTTCTTGATGATTGTTCGGCCAAGGAACTGTGCGATAAGTTGGTTCAAACATATTCGAAGATCTCTGAGGCGAGAATCATGTTTCTCAAGCGAGAATTTCAAATGTTGAAGAAAGATTTCATGTCTATTATGGAATACCTGAACAAAATGAAAGGCATCACAGACCAGCTGGCTATTGTTGGGTGTCTTGTCAGTGAAAAAGATAAGGTGCAACAAACCTTGAGCGGATTAGGGCCAGAATATCATGTAATGACGACAACCTTATTATGTTTACCAGAACTTCCAAAGTTTGAAGATCTTCATGCGAAATTACTGCAATATGAAACGACTCTGAAAGGATCTTCTGAAGATTTTCATGGACATTCAGGAACTCAAGATGTTCTAGCTACAGGAATGAGTTATGGTCGAGGACGAGGAAGTTCTTTTCGAGGAAAAGGAGGTCAAGGAAGAAATACCTATGGAGGTCGTAGTATACTTCCAACACCCAATATACAAGGACAGAGACCCATCCCCACCTGTTTTCTATGCAACAAGAAAGGGCACATTAAAGCAAATTGTTGGTTTAATCCTCAAAACAAAGGGAAAGACCCACAAGCAGAGGCTAGAAAGGATGGGGAAGTAAAGGACTTGTTGTTGGCAGCCTTGGCAGGATTGAATATGAAGCAAAATGACAAAGGCGTTTGGTATGTTGACTCCGGAGCAGCTACTCATGTCACGGGTGATGCAGGTAAACTCTTGACTCTTACCCCTTATGTTGGTAAAAATAGCATAGTCACAGGAGATGGATCTCATCACTCAATCTCACATACTGGAAATGCCATTATACCCATGTCAAAGTCCTCTCTTAAACTTCCGAGTGTCATTCATGCACCTAATATTCAAAAGAACAGTGTTTCTGTCTTAAAACTCGTTGATGATGCTAATGCTTCAGTTGAATTTACTCTCTCTTCTGTTTATGTCAAGGATCTTCGCACGAGGAAGACATTCGCTGAAGGAAAATGATGGGGCAACATGTACATCTTTCAAGAAGATCCTTCCTCCATTCATTCCGATTATTCATCCTTGAAGCCTCACCAACGTCAATTTTTTTATCCTGATTTTATATTTACTATTTCTGAATGTAATAAGCCAAGACTTTGGCATAGTCATCTTGGCCATTGTGGTCGCCATTTTATTGAAAAACTTGTCTTGAATAATCTCATTCCTAAGTCCAGTCTGAGTTCAGAGGTCGTTGATACAAAGTGTTCTAGTTGTCATTTATGTAAGAGTCATGTTTTACCATTCGCTTCCATTAATAAAAGAGCTTCAAGGCCATTTGAGGTCATTTGTTCGGATGTCTGGGGTCCTGCCCCAATTACTTCTCTTTCTGGCAGTAAATACTATCTTATTCTCATTGATAGTTACTCGCGCTATACTTGGATATTTTTTATGAAGCATAAATCAGAAGACTTTGGATTGTTCCAGAGATTTCATTCTTTTGTTCAAAATCATTTCTCTACCAACATTCTCAATTTCCAGTGTGATGGAGGAGGTGAATTCTCCTCAAGTGACTTTGTTAGTTTCCTTCAACACAATGGGATTAAGAGAAGAGTGTTTTGCCCGCATACACCTCAACAAAATGGGTTTGCTGAGAGGAAGCATCGACATATTGTTGAGACTGCAATGAGCATGATGCACGGGAGCAATCTCCCTGTATCATTATGGACTGAGGTTTTTCACTCTACAGTTCATGTGATAAATCGACTACCCATGAGTATCTTAGAGAATAAGTCACCATATTTTTCTCTATTCGGCACACAACCTGATTATCATGAATTACGTGTGTTTGGGTCTGTTTGCTATGTTCACATTGACAGCTCACTAAGGCACAAGTTCTAAGATAAAGCCTTAAAATGCAGGTTTATAGGATATGCAGAAGACTACAAAGGCTACAGGTGCTATGATCCCCTAAGTAAGCGTGTCAAAATATCAAGGAATGTAGTTTTCGATGAAATGAATTTTGATGATCAGAGTGCTAGTTCAACTCTTCATGCTGACAACTCAAGCCCCACCGTTGAGATATACTACCCATGGTTAAATTCAGAACTCTTTTCCAATGGTAAAGTAGACTGTCCAGCAAATTGCAGTCAGAAGGAGACACATGAGGCATCAACCAATGAAACTCAAACGGAAGAGACTGTTACACATGACTTAGACCCAACAAGGTATAAGGGTGTTGTGTACACCCGGCGAGAGAAAGAGCCTTCATCCATTTCTTGTACAAGTACGGAACCATCTGATCCCACTTCACAGATGATGGATATCAGACGATCCTCACGGATTCGACATCCGCTTGATAGGTGGGTAAGTTATAAAAAAATTTCATTGGATTTTCAGTTGTTCTTGACATCCATAAGTAAAGAGGATGAGCCCCTCATGTTCTATCAAGTTGCGAGTTCTAGAAGATGGGTAGAAGCAATGAATGAAGAAATGGAAGTCTTACATGAATGTGGGACATGGGAGATTGTACCTAGACCACTAAACAGAAATGTTGTTGGGTCAAAATGGGTGTACAAGATAAAGTATAAGCCAGATGGGAGCATCGAAAAGGTACAAGGCTAGACTTGTAGCCAAGGGATTCACACAAGAGGAAGGACAAGACTTCGATGAAACCTTTAGTCCTGTAGTTAAAATGGGGACTATTCGCATTGTGTTGAGTCTAGCCATTGAACATAGATGGACATTGAGCCAGCTGGATCTAAAAATTGTATTTCTACACGGGGATTTAAAAGAGGAGGTCTACATGGAACAACCCACGGGATATGCAGAACGAGACGCCAAAAAATATGTATGTGAGTTAAAGAGAGCACTCTATGGTTTGAAACAAGCTTCTCGTTCCTGGTTCGACAGCTTTTCTCTAGAGATAGAAAGGCATGGCTTCTCTCGGTCCCTTCTAGATCACTCATTATTTATTCACAATGAACAAGGTGTCACTACTCTTCTATTGATATATGTAGATGACATCATCATCACAGGGAACTGTAAAAGTCACATTGAGCGGGTGAAGAAGTTATTAAATCAGAGATTTAAGATGAAAGATTTGGGAGAGTTGCGATATTTTCTTGGGGTAGAAGTTGATAAAAGAAGTGATTCACTCACCCTTACTCAACACAAATACACATTGGACATTCTCAGCAGAGCGAGCATGACAGATTGTAACCCGTTAACAACTCCAAGTGTCATCTATCAGAAACTGAGTTCAAAGGAAGGGGATATATATGGAGATCCCACTAAGTATCGCAGCTTAGTTGGCATGTTACAATACCTGACTTTTACTAGACCTGATATAGTATACTCGGTTAATCAGGTATCTCAGTTTATGCATGAACCTCGTATGTCACATATGGAGGCAGTCAAACGTATACTTCGTTACCTGAAGGGTACAGTTGGTGATGGGTTGGTATACAAGAAAAGAGAATTAGATCCAGGCGAGGGCCATGAGATCGTCATTTATGTTGATGCTGATTGGGCAGGTGATCCAAATGAACGGCGATCAGTATCCGATTATTGCAGTTTCATTGGACCAAACTTGGTATCTTGGAGCAGTAGAAAGTAAAAGGCGGTTGCTAGGTCAAGCAGTGAGGCTGAATACAGATTGATGGTTGCTGCTACAATTGAGGCTACATGGATAAGACATCTCCTGACAGAAATGGGAGAACCGATTGCTCGGTCATTACTACTGTGTGACAATCAAAGTGTCATCAACATGTCCTTCAATCCCATCCACCATAGTCGAGCAAAGCATATTGAAATAGATCAATATTTTATTAGGAAAAAGGTTGAAGATAAAGAGATTGAGCCCATGTATGTGCCGACTGAAGAACAAGTTGCTGACATTCTTACTAAAGGGTTGACAAAGGACAGATTTTGGTTTCTGGAAGGCAAGTTGTGCATGGTTTAGGACCATGCACAACTTGAGGGAGGCTGAAAACAAGTCATCATTATGTATATGCAGGACTCGACCCGCTTTATATATTGGATCGGGTCCAGACCCAATCTATGTATAATGTAAATCAGCATGTTATTAAGGGGTATTTTTGTACCCTAGTAATTTTATCCTCAACATATTAAATAGAATGAAAGGCACAGCAACAAGGTGTCTGACGCACTTTCTCTGGAACCTCTCTCTCTCTCTCTCTCTCTCTCTCTCTCTCTCTCTCTCTCTCTTCTTCTCGATGATAGATCTGGGTAGAAAGTTGCTCCCTTCTCACACTTATCACCTTTAAAACGGAGGCGAGTTTACAAAATCTTTTCATAAAAACCTTTTCAAAAATCCCTTAAAAATCATTTTTTTGTTGGTGAATTTTCCTATCAACAGCTTCCAATGAGGGATGGACATCAGTGGTGTGAAAATTGCATTACTTTAAACCTAAAATTTAAAGATTCCTATTACTATTGCAGATTTTTAAGGATTAAGAACAATCCCAATTTGATCGTGCTAGAACCCAACATTGTTGTGCACAAACAGCCCCCCAAAATAGGTCACTTAATCCTAAGGATTTATAGCAGGCTGACAACACTAGTGTGGTTAATTAGAGTATGACACCAAAGATGAAAGAGATGTCAATAGGGCCGGTTCTAGACTGAGAAAAATTGTAGGAGATTCACAAGCCAGCATGTAAGTGACTCATGTTGGACGAGAGAAGGGAAGAGGAAGGTAAGAGTGTCGATTGGAATCATTATTTAGCTGATGTGTTGTCTATCAAGAGATTGTCGAATAAGACTGAGAAAGTCGAACAATTGCAAGGAAGTTTATTGTTGGTGAAGTGAGGCTTGGTTTCTTAGTGAGTGAAACCCTACCTTTCTATTTGAGTGTTTATTCTTTCTTCCAGAAAGTCAAGTAGCCTTATTGAATAGATTTGGACCCAATATGAGCCCCTTCCTAGATCCATTGCTCGATAACCATGCCTCGAGGCTTCAAGTTATGGATTGCTCTTCTTTATGGCTAGCTCCTACCAAATCAAGTATATGACCATAAACCATTTCGAGGACACTTAATCCATATTGATTTGGGGCCTAAGGATGCAACCCCTCCTCGCATGTGAGTTTTCTATGAGGAGACGAAGCCAACTAGGGAATAGCCGACATGCAAGTCACTTGAGAGGTCGTGCTTGTTACCATCAAAGATTTGTGACCATAGAAAGGAGGTTTGCTATCTGGAAGGCAGCAAGGCAATGCTTTTATTTCATTTGGAGTTGCAGGAGGATTGTGGAGGCGATGGCTTGTGATAGGGTGTTGGGCCCCTATCATTTGCGGTCTTCACGCCTTCAAAGACGAGTCAGATGTCTATAACAAAGAATAGGGTAGAGAAAATGATCAGCATCCAAGGATCTCTACATGTGGACTCTTGCTTGATGTTAATGGGGTCTTTTTTACCTGATGTCAACACATTGTATGTGTGTTACCTTCGATATAGCCTAATGATTGTTCTGTGCATAATTTTATGAAGATTTCAATCAAAAAAGTGTTATTTTTCACATCAAAGCTGCTCAAATGGCCAATTATACATCAGTGTCAAAGACAAAACAATTATTATCATATCCATTCTAATAATTGAACTAAATGTTTCATTGTAATCCAATCCAATTCTTATCATGTCAATTTTAATAATTGAACAAAATGTTCATTGTAATCCAATCCATACTCCGAAGGCCATTATTTTGCTACTATTCTAGCATGATGCCTTTCTATAATTACATTAGACTCAGACTTGATCCTAAACCATTCACATTTTGTTGGTGGATCAATCTAAAAACTCCCATGTTTCACATTTATAAAATGTTTCCTTCTCTTCATTCTTCGCTTCTATGCATCTAAGATCCATGTTTATTTTGTTATAGACATTCAACTCCAAAGGAAAAGTTTCAGGACCAAGAAACCTTGTCAGTAAGATTTTGCATTCTGCATGTTATTAATGAGTGGCACGTTTTTCCTTATGCAAGAATAGCAAGAGAGGTGATTTAGTTATCTTTTTTAAATTTTGCAAGGACGCAGCATAACTTGAAGATGTTAGTGATGTTAATGAAGGCTCCAAATCACTAGATTTTTTTTTGTTTGGCTCCTCAGCGGATTTCTTCTGTTCAGATTCTTTTCCAGCTGGAAACAAACAATTAAAACATAAAAATGTAGGGAAAAATTCAATATCCAAAGAAACCAACATCCTTGCTTATTAAAACAAGAGAAAGAAGCCTTTGTTTAGTAACTATGACATGGCATTCTGGTCTGTTATTTCCAAACCTCTGACCATACACCTTTGAAGGAATCAAGCTAATGGAACACTATAATTTGAAATCCAATACTAAACAACTTCTCAGTAAATTAACAGGCAGTTTTCATGATAAACAAAATCTGACTACCTACTCAAATCAATCTCATCACAACAGAATCGACTACCCATATTCGCATTTGTGTGATTTATCATTTCTTCACAACCCTCAACATTCTCAATGTCTTGATCAGACACATTCATTACAAACTTCTCACTGATGGGATTGCCTTCTGAACTGTTTGTTTTCCTGCATCGAAAAAACATGGAGCAACATTTAATAAGAACAAGAATTATGTATCAGCTTACGCAATAGTTTAAAAAATGAGTGTGGGCTCTAAAGAAGAGGCAAGACATTCAAAGTTAGCTGAATATATTAAGCGTTGTATAGTTCATATTAGACATCCTAAACAAATTGCAAATGAATTTACAATCCTGCAATTTTCATGTGGAAGTCCCTCGGTAAATTGCTAGAATGAAAATTAAGTTCTTTTCTTTGTGAGTAGTTCTATTTGATCTTTGAATATGATAAGCATGGTCTTCCATCTATGCATCTCTTGATAAACATTTATAACTTGGCTAATCTATCCTTTTAATCTTTCTACTTATGAGGAAAACTAAACCAACAAATAATAACAAAATGGAAGGACAAAGAAGAAATGCACAGCCTAGATGATGCTTAGGATCAGATCTATATACAGGCATGGTCACTTCATTACAAGGAAGCAGATCAGGAACAAAGCGCAATAGAAACCAAAGACTGCATTTTACATTTCACCAAAACTACACCCATTGAGCTGCCTAAGGGAGCTGCACTTAGGTCCACAATGCTTTAGGAGGAGAACAAAACAGAAGGACAAAGAAGAAACGCACAGCCTGAGTTGTGCTTAGGATCAGATCCATATGCATGCATGGTCACTTCATTACAAGGGAGCAGATCAGGAACAAAGCGCAATAAAAACCAAAAGACTGTATTTTACATTTCAACCAAACTACACCCATTGAGTTGCCAAAGCAAGCTGCTCTTAGGCCCACAATGCTTTCTTGGAGCATCTTCAATGAATTTCAGTAGTCATAATATTTCTAATAACTTTGAATTATCATGTTTTTACCACAAGATGTTCTATCTATAATAACAAAGATCTTTTATCCAGGGTATTTTAAAAATGATAGCATTTGCAATGTGGCAATATGATCACAAACACGTCACTATTTTTTCCTAATTCATATCTTTGAATATAAAAAACTGCTCTCTTTAGTCGTTTTGGTTTCCTAACATTGTAAACTATTTCTGGTACTTGCTGCAGAAAAATAACAGTCCTTTTTTTCTCTTTCCTTTTTGGTTTTTTGCAAATTTGGAAGATTTGGATGAGAATTTTCCATGATGTGGTTAAAATTCTAACTTCTACACAAAACAGATTTCTGGAGAAATTGTCGAGACCAAAATATTTGTGCTCATGCATGTACACTTACACCATCAAACAATAAGTTGGCATGACTCTTACAGTTTCGCCACGTATAAAATTTCATTGCCACGTAGTAGCTGTAAATGGTCTTTCAAAGCCACAACATCAACAGATGATATAAGCAGTGTTGCAGATTCAGAAGCATTTTGAAATGCTTAACTTCACAAGAACAAAAAAGTACAGTGATAACAGAAATCATACACTATTTCAATCTCCATTGAGGGGGTGACAAAAGGATTACTGAATTTGAGCTCCAACGCATTTAGCTCCGCAATGATATCATCGAGACTCCACCAAGGCTCAGGATCACATGATACTCCATGAAAACTCTTTTCAAAGAGCATATTCAAATTGTAGAAGGCCCTGAAACAAGGTAAGAGAACAGATCTATAAGAGAAGAGAATATTCAACAAGTCAAGTCAGTTTTTCACAGAGTAAAACTATGTTCCCAAAAACTCTGTAAAAACAAATGCTAAAGAGGCACCGCAGAGTTCAGAAAATGTGGACAGATATGACAATCACAAAGACAACAAAAGAAAAAAAACATTGGTAGAAAATCACTTTTCTCCTTACACCAGTTCAGAGTCATTATTTCAAGCAGTTTCAGAAAACTTCAGTTTTTTATGTGGTTGGCAAATTATGCAAATATTAAACTTCCAACCAGTAGAGGTCTGAACAGGTCAAACGCATGAAAAGTTTGGATCTGTGCCACTGCCCAAACAGAAATCTGGGCATGACTAGCCCTACAGAGATCATGTGCACCAATATGATTATGTACATCAATCATTGTTAAGTTCCTGCTTGGGAAGCTCTTTAGACCATTAATCTTTAGAACAGCCATCTGGACGCAACAGCCAATGTCTGTTTCACTTTCACAATTTCACCATGAATTCTTTCTTGAAGAACTTACCATATGCAACTCATGGGGTAACTTGCAATTTGTGTAATTCATTGTTATTGTTTATACTAGCCACATATAGGCAGCATGAACCTTATTTTATTAGTTTGTTTACTCACTCCTGTAATGCACTATTAGGATGGCATTTCATGTTAATAGAAGCCATCAACAGTGCATCGAAAATGTGAACTTTCATTTCAGAAAAACATTGCATGAGATGTCAGAGCATAAAAGAGTACAAGAAAGTGCAATGTTACATAGGTGTGTGTATAAACAGATTCCTAGAAGATGGCTTGTGGAGTTCCTAAAATTCCAATCCTACACAAACAGATCCATTGAAGATCCCCCTCATCCTATTTTCTTTACATGCACAACTGCAGCTGGGATTAATCATACATATGTAAAAACCTTGATTCATCTCTTTTGCCTTGAAAGATTATGTTATTCTGCTCTCTCCATACCTGCCACCATGATAAAAGAAACCGCCACTATTATTTATGTCACAAGGATACGAGTACGTTCATGTACATGACTCTTAAATGTGACACTGATTCGAGAGCATCTTAAAAAGTATAACACAACGACATGGATATATATAGTGTTTTATAGTAATATGAAAGATTTCATAGTTTTTTTTTAGATTTTTTATTAAATACTTATGAAAACATGTTGATATTAAAATTAATATAAATATTTTATATCACTCACCTAAAGGGTATTTTTGTAGTGTTAAGTGAGATGAGCCTCTCTCTCTCTCTCTCTCTCTCTCTCTCTCTCTCTCTCTCTCTCTCTCTCTCTCTCTCTCTCTCTCTCTGTGTGTGTGTGTGTGTGTGTGTGGTAAGATCATGTCACAAGGCTCACAACAGAAGACTTTTAAAAAAAATGTAAGTGAAATGCTTGAGACACAGAGTCTGACACTTTTTGGAACGTGTCATGGACGTATCGTACGCCCAAATGTGTTAGACTTTGTGTCGAAGCATGTCATACGTGACACACAGCCATTTTGGCGTGTCACTGTGACATAGACTAATATAATATGTTCTATTTCTTTCCTTTTCTTTTCACACATGATTCAAACACTAAGTGACAAATGGATGTTATTTCCCATTGACTGAAATACTAGTCAGGCCCTGCTTGGCTGGTTGAGGGATTTAAAAGCTGAACAGGACCATAACAAGTACCATGGTAATTCTTCATTCTTCCATACATGTAACATATTGAAGCCAGCTGGAAAACTCTTTTTCAGGTTTACTTCCATTAAATATCATGATCTTAACAGTAAAAGTCCCCACCTTTGAGCAACTCCAGTTGATTGAATCCTTAGGAGAAACCAAGAATTGGCTGGCTACAAGGTGATTCAGTGATGACCAGTCACTGATTTCTGTGTGTGGTAGATTCCTTTTGAAAGTTATATCTCATTATTACAATGATCAATATGGAAAATTATGTTGATTGATTTTATTTTCATACCACCTATATGACTTGGATGCAGATTGTATGGTATATGAACTGTAGCTGCATAGTGTTGTTTGTATATCCACCTAGGCATATTTTGTTAATCACTTTATTAGTAAAAACACATTTTATTTTTCACTTCACTTGTATTTCTGTTTGTCTTGGTCATGTGATTGTAAAACTTAAGCTTGCTATGCTATTGGGGTGACAGTTGTAGTTCTTCCAATTTTGAATAGAAGAATCTCTTACTACTTGATCACAATCTAAGATGTGATCTGATGCAAAATGATGACGAGTAAAAGTCTATTTGACACTTTGTTAAGCTAAATCTGATGTAATACATGGTTTTTCTTGTTTAGATAATTATCTTTCTGACCCATAAATTTATTGATCCAGGTGTACGATGTATCTAATGAAAATAGCAAAAGCAGATTGTGCCCTTGGTTGGTCAAAGTCAGAATCTTCACCATGGATTGGGTCAGCATAAACTCATTCATCTTTAACAACAAATTGTTTTATATATTGAGTCTGTGTGTGTGTGTGCACGCACATGCAAGACATTTTTTTCATTGAGAGAGTTGCCTCCATTTTTTTTAAGGTTCTTCATTAACTGCAGTGCTTTTTGTCGTGTTTCATGATTGTTTTATACTTTACTCCATAGTACGTGTCGATTCCATTTTGTCATGCTATCAAATTGTTCAGTTACTTGGGCTCTTGGAACTTATGCTTGTAATCATGTTCTGTACACTGCAAGGGGCTTCAGTGTAGATCTCTGCATCACCAACATTCATAATGTTCTTTGCTGCTTTTTGCTTTGAGGCACTTATTTGTCTATGAATGGCTTCAATATCACCAATGTTCATAAAGTGCTTTGCCGTTTCAGTCTAGATAGGTGCTGAGAACAACACAACCCTTTTTTTTGTGGCAGTAACTTGTCTATGGTCAGTCCAGTTGATATTTATCAGGGGTACACACAAGCCTACCCACACCCGAACCTTCAGTTCAGTTAGAGCTTGGCTCACAAACTAAAAGCCAAGCTAGATCATGGTTATGCAACGCTCTTTTAGCTTAAAATGAGCTGAGCTCAACAAACAGAAACATCCTTAAAAAACTCTGGTCACTATAGCACACAGCCAAAAGGGGGAAGGACCATACAGAATCAACGGAAAGCAAATTCAGGACATGATGCTTCAGTTAGAAGGATGGAGAAATGGGAAAATATATTAGTTAAAAAAGGTCGGGGTAGGCCTAGGAAGACTTGGATGGAGATGATAGGAAACGATATGAATGCTTTGAACCTCACCGAGGACATGGCATTGGATAGAAATGATTGGAGGAGAAGGATTCATGTGGAAGACCCAGAATGATTTTCTTTGTTGGTTCATATCGCCGACCCCAATTGTTTTGGGATGAAGGCGTAGTTGTTGTTGTATATCCACAACAAGCCTTGAAAGCAAATCGCAGATAGATGATAATCCTCTACAAGGCATATGAACTAACAAATGGCTCAAGGGATTTCCAGGAAAAGAGATGCTAACCCTGCTTCTGTGTATCTTCTTGTTGGTGCTTCTTTGGGTCTGACAACCTAAAGCAGAGACTACAATAATTCGGACAAAATATCCCCAAATCATCCATATGATGTCAAGAAGAGAAAAAGTTTAGGAAAATTCAACTACAAGTATGAATGAGAAGGTTTTGTGAAGAAAACTGATCTGAAAGAAATAGCATGTAAATTAAACAACAAGATGGTAAAAAGAGAAACAACGGTACACAATTTATACCTCTACAGCTTTCACTGGGTCTCCTTGGAGTGAGAGAGAGAGAGAGGGGGAGAATGAAGCAAAAATGGGAACGACACAAATGATATTTGATTTTAGAATAGGTTTCTAGAACGAATTGGTTTTAGAGAAGCCTTGAATCAGCCCAAGTCGAATCCCTAATCCCAAACCGAAAGGGACGTCGAAGAGGTCTTTCGGCTTTCGGGTTATTCAACAAGCAAAATATTTTTTTTAAACAACAAGCAAGATAAATTGAAAAAAAAAACTGAAATGATCCAGCCCCGGTTCAAGCCTTGTCCGGACAACTGGAATCTGCCCCAGCATCAAATCGATCTATGGATGATTCAATTCGAATTGAACCAATTCAGGCCAATTGGATCCGATGTTAGCAACACTGCCCCAAAGCATGTTTGGAAAAGAACGTCATCATATTGGGGTTAGCTTGATAATCTATTGAATGTTGGATATAATCTTTCTCCATGTATGTATATAGGGAAAATATTGGCTGTACTCATGGGTTCTTAACCCCCAAGTTGGAACTCATAGGGGCATGTTGTGTTGACCAAAAGTGTAAAACACGAAAAAAAAAATTGATGTGGGTCGGATCCAGACCCGAACCCAACGGAGGCACCGCCTCCCTCATGTCTTTTAAAGGCAAAGGGGGGGAGGTTCTCGAAACCCCTCTTTTCCCCTTTCGTCTCTCTCTTTTCCCCGACCGCCTCTCCCACTCTTCTTGTGGCTGCCGCCACCAGCGAGCTCCCTCCGGTGACCCCCAAGTACGCTCCTCCTCTCCTTCTCCTATTTTCTCTCCCTCACCTCTCTGTTGCGCAAGGAGGGGGGTTGAGCCGCCTCCCTGTTACGGCCAGGGAGAGGGTTGAGCCCCTCCCTGCTCCCTGTTACTGCAGGGGAGGGGGTCGAGCCCTTCCTATCTCACTGGTATGGCAGGGGAGGGGTCGAGCCCTCCCTGTGCTCCCTGCGGCCAAGGGAGGGGTCGAACCCCCTCCCTGCTCCTTGTTACAGCAGGGGAGGGGTCGAGCCCCTCCTTGCTCCTTGTTATGACAGGGAAGGGGGTCGAGCCCCTCCCTGTACCCTCGTTGTTAAGGGGAGGGGTTGCGACCCTCCCTGCACCTTCCAGCAACAGGGAAGGGGCGGAGCCCCCTCCCTGTACCCCTTGTATGCAAGGGAGGGGTTGAGCCCCTTCCCTGCGTACCCTTTGGCAAGGATGGGGCCAAGCCCCTCCCTGTGCACTCGTTTTGCAGGGGAGGGGTCGAGCCCCTCCCTGCACCCTCAGTTTGGCGGGGGAGGGGCCAAGCCCCCTCCCTGCGCCTTCTCCTTCTAGTAGGCAGGGGCGTCGCCCTGCCTCTGCTAATTTCAGCAGGCAGGGGTGAAGCCCCTTGCCTCCCCCTTTGTGGCTAACGGGCAGGGGCCTAGCCCTTGCCTCTTTGCTTTTCGGTTGGAAGCTATGTCACAGGGATTCGGCTAGCAGGGTGCGGGTGTGGTACCGGGCGCGGTCAACCCGATCCTGGGTGCGTTCATTTAGGTCCATTTTTTTGGGGGATTTTTTTTAAAAAAAAAATTGCCCTAAATCTGCTGACAGCTGCTGATCTTGTTTTATAAAGGGCACTTTTAAAACCATCTAAAATTAAAGAGCCTTTTCAATCCAGATCCTTCTTTTTCATAAAGGATTTTCTCTCTCCATAATAAATGATAATGATGGTGGTAGCCTTGCTGGCTATTAGTATTCACTGTTCTCCTGACGAGATGGGTGCTCTAGTTGTAGCCTTGTGTAGACCTCTCTTTTTCACATGTCCAATCCAATAAATTTCTTTTAGTTGTCGTGCAGCTGTATATAAAATGAAATTTTAAGAATCCTATGGCGTGGCAGTAGAGTTGTAGACCTCATGAAGACTCTCTCTCCAACAAACCACATCAAACCTTGCGCTTATATTTTTTTCGTGAAGACCAGGGAGTTTCAGACATGATTGAATCATGACAGTCAGCAGAACGAAGCAGGTTGGGTCGATCGAATTGCCAATCTTTTTGTTTTATCAATTTTGTCTCGTTGCCTCAAAGTACACAAGCAGAACGTGGGTAACGAGTCTTCAAACAAACACACCAGCAAAAAAATTTGGACCCCCGACCCGTGTCGAGGGAACCCCCGGACCCCCTTATATATATATATATATATATATATATATATATATATATATATATATATATATATATATATATATATATTACATTTTTGCCCCTGCCGCACTCGGGTTTTTTGGAAGTGTCGAATCCCCGCACCCATGTGACATAGGTTGGGAAGGGGCAGAGCCCCCTTCCTCTCCCCCGGCATCAGGCAGGGGCTTCGCCCCCTGCCTGTTTGCATAATCGCTAGGCAAGGGACAAGTCCCTACCTCCTTGCACGCTCGACAGACAGAGGTGAAGCCCCCCTGCCTCCCCTTCGTTGTTGACAGGCAGGGGCAGAGCCCTGCCTGCCCTCGCTTTCTGAGGGCAGGGGTGCAACCCCCTGCCTCCTCGGAGTTTGTTGACAGCGGCTCAGGAGGGGCTCGCAATCCCTGCTTCTTGCGCTTATAACAGGTGCGCAAGGGCACGATGCCTCTGCTTCCTTCGTGTTAGGTCAGCGGTAGTGCCCCCGACCTTCTATTTTTGGTGTTAGCTTGCTAAGACTGACGCTTTTGCAACTCGTACGACGGATCTCTCTTGCGCTCTGCGACCCGAGCTATCAATCGTTTACATCCGCAGACGCCAGCAAGCTTTCAACTCCCCAAGGTAGGGAAAGATTGCACAGACGACTTGGACAATTGAATTGAGTTCAATTAACTAAAAAGGAAAATTAAATAAATATATATGAATATATATATTTATACGAGTACGCATTTAACTCAAGGACGCGGTTTCGCGATCCTTGTCCTTTACTTCTGTCATGTTTTTTCTTTGTCGTCGCGTTTTGCACTCAAGCTCTTGCTTTTGGCAAATGTTTCGTTATTCTCTTGTTATTGCAAATGACGCTCAGGTTTTCGCTCATTGCATGTGCTATAAAGGCATCCTCGTGGAGGATGCAAGAGGCATTTACCGCTCTCCCTCTTGCGACAAGAGTTGAGTCAGGAGCTTAGCGATACATCCTTGTCTAAGGAGAGGCATACCTCACAAGGATCCTAACTCTTCGAGTAACGAGTCCTGCAAAGTAAACTTGAGAATTTAGAGAGATGCGCAAAAGCATCAAAAACTGCCCAAATCGAAGTATTTGGAATGATGTGATTGGTTGGTTTTGTTCGTTTATTCGACATATCTCGGGTAACCCCGAATTGGGGCTTGAGCGAACTTCTTAGCAGGGGTTCTGTTGAGAAACATGTATCCCGTTCATCGAGGCCGATATCGAATTATGCGAGGCATGTAGATACCCCGATAGCGGCTGAGAATCTAGAAAATCGCATGCCAAATGTTGGCACAAGCAGTTAGTTGTTTCAAAAGATAAAGAATATCAAAAGTAAAGTTTGAGAAACATTACATCTTTGTGAAACACTTTTGTTAAGGCTCTTATTGAGGAAGTATACCCCTTTCATCCTAGAGTACTTGTAGTCGTACACTACACGCTAGTACTGCGATGATCGAATGACACGGTCGTGCGACCTCGAACAGTGCTAAATGCAAAATGTTGTAAACATATAAAAATGGGATCGCCTTCATATGTAAGATGCTCATTAGGTCAAAAGACCAGAGCATATAGAATGAGCCGTCAGTTAATTTACCCTTGACGCACTCATTCGCCCTTGTGTTTTTGTCAAGTGAGAAGATGGATATGTACAAAACTCCAATGGGCAGGTTGTTAACAACCACCCCACTGGCAAAGATCCGGCCTCCCCAGTCATTGGAGTTAGGGGAAGGGACTACCAGACATTATCCTAGGTGGTAGATCACATGGACTTCTGCAAAAATTGGATGCATCTGTTGCCAAGTACTTGCCTTTGGGGAATCCTCTCTCGGCTAAAGTCGTCCCCTTAGGAGCGGACTCAACTAGCTATTCGGGTTATTGAAAAATACATAAAATAACAGATGCCCGAACTAGTCTCAGTTGTTTCCATGTTTTGTTTGTCCGTACCCGCAGGCCAGTAATATCGAAACATAAAGTTTGTCCACACTGGTTGATGGGTCATGAAACTTGTTTGTTGCGTGGTAGTTCACAGCTTACGATCAAATGAAATGAATCGTCATGTTGCGTTTGACAGTTGCACTGCTTACTTGCTTTAAACTGCTAACCTGCTTGAACTGCTTACTTGTTTTGAACGGCTTACCTGTTTAACTGCATATCTGCTTTAAACTGCTTAGCATGCTGAATTAAATGTACTTAATTCAGTTTTTTGTAGCCTCTCTTGTGCACCTACTAGTTTTTCGTGAAACTAACTCATTCTATGGGTACAGTTGAAGATTAGGTACACCACGGGCGATGGTGCGATGGCTTCAAGATTTCCTCTTCCTGCTCTTAGCTCTCGTCCTGGACGTTTTTGGGTTTTGTAACCGATTTTCCTTGGGATATCCGAATTTTGTACTATTTGGGAACTTCTTTTAATGAAAGTGGATTTTCCAAGTGTTTTGCAAGTAACATGAATCGTGAGTTTTGGTTCTTTTAGATAACGTGCCCAAAGTTGTCAGCTTGCCTTTCTGAATTTAACAAAAGAATAGTCTTCCGCTGATTTCATAAACAAACTCTGAAGGAAAGAGATTTTTTCTAGTCTCTTGCATGTTTTCTGAAAGGTTCGAAAGTTTGAAATTTTGGGGTGTTACAAAAAGTGACCCCATAGTTGTGTTTAGCATGGTCAAAATAGCATAAATTGACCCTTGGATCGTTCTTTTTCTTTTGTTATATACATGGTTTTTTGATTGGTGAAATTTTGGTAAATTATAAGTCATTGATTTTTCAAGCCCCAAAAGATCCCATCTACATGAACCAATGGAGGTTTCTACCAAATCAATTATGTATATCACATCTGAAGACAGGGGCGGCTCAAGAGAAGTTGAGGCCCTGGGCATATTTCATTGGAGGCCCATATTTCTTCATATTTTTTTCATTGGAGGCCCTCAACAGGTGAAATATAAGCGTTATATTTTTTTTCATTTGAGGCCCTAGGTGGTGGCCTCAAATATCAAAGAGGCCAGTCGGCCCTGTCCGAAGACTTAGATGTACAAAAAAGATAAATTAATTAATTAATTAAAGTTTTTCACTCATGGGTTTCAAACCCACAAACCGAAAATGTTTTAGGGCAAGTTTGGTAATGTCTCATGAGATTCAGGTTCTCATACAAATGAGAGAATGAATCTCATTTGCACAAAAAACCAAACATCAGAAAATAAGCTAAATAGAAAAGCTCACATTGGGTTTAGGGATAATCAGGTTCGAACTGATGACTTCCACCACGTCAAGGTGATTGAGAAACGAACTCTCATTTGCCTTTGAAAATGAGAGTCCCTTTCTCATATATGTGAGATTCAGAATCACATAAGACCTCATGTGATTCTGAATCATATGACTCCAAATCAAATTTGATTTGAAGTCATAGAGGGCCCAGAAAAACCAAACGTTTAGTGAAGGTACTAAACTATTGAATAGAAATCTCCTTTTCTTTTTTTTCAGATATAACCTTATAGATGTGATCTACATGATTTCTTTAGTAAGAAATTTATTTTGAATCATGTGATAATGATATAGATTTTTCAACAACTTTAAATATCAATGGCCCATCAACATACCAAAGCTTAAATACTCAAAGTCAAGTTTTTACTTTCAAATAGGCATTATTGGATCCTTAGCAAATAAACCATGTCAAATACAATGTGATAAAATTAAGTCAATACAACTTAGACCTATGATTTCTAGCTCAATAGTTCCATACCAACATTTGTACCAACTACGCACACAAAAAAATATAATAAAACTATTTTATTTAATATAAAAAGTAGTAAATACACAAGCTTCGATAAGCTCACAAGCTTTACCTAGATAACCTTCTTGATTTTATAGGATAAATATATATATATATATAATAGTTAATTCCAAATCATAGAACCCATGATATGCTCGTGTGATCCAAAGAGATAAAGTAGGTGTAAGCTAATATCTTACTTTCCTAAATTTATCACATGGAAATGACATTGAATTACTCTTAAGGGTCTTCAGGAAGTTTTGCATTCAGATGGAAACAAGTATTTATGTGTTGCTAAACATCCTCTTGTGTTTTGTATTGAAGTGTGGTGGGATGCTAACTCCATCTCATATATAATGTTTCCCAGACAATAGAAGGTGCTGGCGAAACCACAATATAATGCTTTTAAACAGCAAAGATGTTAAGAAACTCACAACACACCTCTAGGGTTGTCAACCGGCCGGATTAGTATCGGGTACCTGGCCCGACCCAATCGAACCCGAATTTTCAGATATGGACATGGAAAGTGTCGACCTGAATAATATTTGGGTCGACCCAAACACAACCCGAGCAATATGCGGGACGGGTTTCGGTCATGAATTTTGTTGGGTACCTGATCCGACAAAATTCATATATAATGTTTCCCAGACAATAGAAGGTGCTGGTGAAACCACAATATAATGCTTTTAAACAGCAAAGATGTTAAGAAACTCACAACACACCTCTAGGGTTGTCAACCGGCCGGATTAGTATCGGGTACCTGGCCCGACCCAATCGAACCCGAATTTTCGGATATGGACATGGAAAGTGTCGACCTGAATAATATTTGGGTCGACCCAAACACAACCCGAGCAATATGCGGGACGGGTTTGGGTCATGAATTTTGTCGGGTACCTGATCCGACCTGGCTTTTTTGTCAGGTACTGGCCCAAGATGAGTACTTTTATATGTATTTAAAAAATGAATTTATAAAATTATGCAGATACAGGTTTGGGATTCTATTTTTGTGGCCCAACAAAACCCAAATCCAGTAATTTGTTATTTAGGCTGGTTCAGGTATACCCTAATGGGTCGGGTATCCGGCCCGTTGACAGCCCTACACACCTCCAATCCAAGGCTCCCAAACATAGCTTATTTAGTCATAAAATATATATGAAAAATGAAACATGGAGCTTGAAATGTGTTAATAAATATCGGTTTAGATAAGCCAGTCTATGTGCACATTGCAAAAAGCAAGCAAAAAATGCTTGGTTCAGGTGCTTTACCCACAACATGTAATATCCTTATCCAATTTTCATGAATTTGTTTTCAATATTAGAGTGTTAATTCAACAAACTTGTAAAATCAAGACAAGATAATTTTAAACTTATGCACATGTCGTGAATCCTTAAGCTAAGTGCATTCCAACCATTCAAAACACAACCAGATATTGAAAGCATGATAATTAGATTTTTTTAGCCAAAGGAACCACTTCCCTCCCTCCAACCCCTCCCCCATTCAAAAAAGAAATAGGAAGTTGGGGATAGGCATAATATTAGCCAGTAATGTTCTCTCATGGAGTTCATGATCAACCCTCTAAAATCCATGTTGTGTATGAACAATGCTTCCATGTTTGCAATAAAGCCAGCCACCACCCTTAGCATTATTCCTACAACCCTAGCCATCTTCTTCTTTGCCTTCCATTTCCTTCTTGGCCAATGCAATTTACACAAACTCAATCCTGTAAATTGAGACCCTCTTCATGTTCTAATTTCAATTGTGCAAACCTATATTTTCCTTTTGTTTTGCAAACAATTTCATGAGAAATATATTATTTGTTTCAAGCTTGTATTTAAATATGCTTTTATATCACTTGTGAAAACATTGGATATATCAACAGTGCTGTTGAATACATCACTATTGGCATTTTCACAAGCGTAATTGTAAAACCCAGTTTTTAACAAAAAAAACTCGGACACGGGACGGGTCCAGACCCGACCCGGATCCAACTCGTGCCCATCCCCTCGAAAAGGGTTTTCGAGGGGGCTGGCAGCCCACGGAAGGGGGGGGGGGGGTTCTCCGGCGACACAAGGGGCGGGCCCTGTGTGCGCCCCCCTGTAAGAAAGAACGCTCGTTATTCAGCACAGACCTGTCATCGGCAAAGAGAGGGGGGAGAGAGAGAGAGAAAGAGAGAGAAGTTCCAGAGGAAAGGGGGGGCAGTCCATCGTGACTGCCCTCTCATTCTATTAATATAATTAATGTATAAACTAGGGTACAAAAATACCCCTTAATAGAGTGTTAATATACATTCTACACGAATTGGGTCTGGACCCGATCCATTATATAAATGGATCGGGTCAGACTTATACAAATGACGTCTTCTTTTCAGCCTCCCTCAAGTTGTGCATGGTGTTGGACCATGAACAACTTGTTCTTCAGAAACCAAAATCTATCCTTTGTCAAGCCTTTAGTGAGGATGTCAGCAACCTGTTCTTCAGTTGGCACATACATAGGCTCAATCTCCTTGTCTTCAACCTTTTTCCTAATAAAATGTTGATCTATTTTAAAGTGCTTTGCTCGACTATGGTGGATGGGATTGAATGACATGTTGATGGTGAAATTCCACTAGAGGGGGCGGTGAATAGTGAAATACGATGCAGATCGATAAAATAAAAAATAAGCCAATAAGGCACAACACAATAAACACATGATTTATACTGGTTCAACCGAGTTACTGACCTACATCCAGTCCCCAAGTAAAACACTTGAGCCTTCCACTATAACATCCGAGTTACCGGATAAATAGTACAACACCCTCTTCCTCAGAGGTCTGCTTCTCTCAACAGAGAAGGGAAACACCCTCTTCCTCAGAGGTCTACTTCTCTCAACAGAGAAGGGAAAAACACTCTCTTTCACAGAGATCTACTTCTCTCAACAGAAAAGGGAAAAACACCCTCTTTCACAGAGGTCTACTTCTCTCAACAGAGAAGGGATACAGCAAAGATCAGAAAGTTACAACACTTTCCTATAGAACCTTCAGAATGATATGCAGAGTATGAATGCACGTATAAAGATTCTCAGAATGATCTTTTTCTTTTCTTACACACTCTTGTATTTTTCTGAGAGCTTTTCTTGACTTTTTCTCTTTTTTTTTCTCTTTCTTTTTCTAAGCTCTTTTCTCAGAGTGTCAAGCATGAATTTTTCTCGTTGAAAGCTTGCTTGTCTATTCACACTGTTGTGTTTGTATATATATAGTCTTTAGAAAACTAGTTGTTGTCTTTTTGAAATGATTGTCCTTTTGGGATATGAGAAGTTAGGTCATTTCAAAAACAACTTAGTGTGAAAAAGATAAGTGTACTATATTGCTTTTTCAAAAAGTCTTCTTTCCATACGAAACATTTTTGGAGTACACTATTCGTTGGTGTATTTTAAATGATTTATTCTTTGTATTAGGTCTTTTCTCATAATAAATGTTTTGTAGTATTTTTGAACGTTGAAGTGTAGTTTATCATGTAGTTTTGTCTTTAGTCAATTTAATGGTTTGTAGTACATTGAACGTTGGAATATATTCTACCATGTAATTTTGTCTTTACTCAATTTAATGAATATTAGTATATTAATATTTTTCTTACAAGTCGTCACTTATAATAAATGTATATAAGTGTGATAAATGTTTGTTGAGTACTTTATTTATGAATGGTCATTTCTTAAAAGCTTTTTGGAATAGCATTTAATGCTTACAGAAGGAATGATGACTTTAAGTAAGTCGACATTCTTGAGTATGGGTTTTATTTATAAATAAATAGTCATTTCTCAAATGCTTTTTGAGGTGGCATTTAATGCTTACAGAAAGAAATTATCATTTCTTATTTTAATAAAATAATATTTATTTTCTCAAATCGTCAATTCTAAAATGAATGGTTCTGAAGTACACTAAATGCTTGAGTAATACTTATATTACAAATAGTCATTTCTCAAATAAATGCTTGTGTATTATCTTTTCATAATTTGTCTTTTCTTACATAAATGTTTATGTATTATGAACCAAAATTTCTTACGTAAAAATTTGTGTATTATGAACTAATGCATTTTGTCTTTTCTTACATAAATGCTTATGTATTATGAACCAATACATCTTTTCACATTTTGTCTTTTCTTACATAAATGCTTTGAACATCACCGAGTACATGGCATTGGATAGAAATGATTGAAGGAAAAGGATTCATGTGGAAGACCCAAAATTAATTTCTTTTTTGGTTCATATCGTTGACCCCAATTGTTTTGGGATGAAGGCGTAGTTGTTGTTGTTGTTGTTTGTTACATAAATGCTTATGTATTATGAACCAATACATCTTTTCACATTTTGTCTTTTCTTACATAAATGCTTATGTATTATGAACCAATACATCTTTTCATATTTTGTCTTTTCTTCATAAATGCTTATGTATTATGAACCAAAATTTCTTACGTAACTGTTTGTGTATTATGAATTAATTCATTTTGTCTTTTTCTTTCATATTTGAAATCATTAGCTTTTATATCTTTTCAAGTAGTCTTTTTCATAAATGCATGTTAGAAGGTACAATTAATGCTTTTGAAATCATGAGTTATTATATCTTGTCAAAATGTCTTTTTCATAAATGCTTGTAAGAAAGTGCAATTAATGTTTTTGAAATCATGAGCTATTATATCTTGTCAAAATGTCTTTTTCATAAATGCTTGTAGGAAGTACAATGATTTGTTTCAAAAATGTGTTTTTGAAATGCTACAATATACATAACGTATCCTTTTATGAAAGCTTAACTTTTTGTAAATAAATGGCGTGTATGATTTCAAAGCATATAGTTTAATATGAAATATGCATGCTTCTGAAGGTTCTGTTACATATGACTCTAAAGAAGAAAAAAGTCTTCATCTTGAGGAAGCCGATCTTCTTGGATAATCTTTATGAATGTATGGCCCATCAAGCTTTTTCTTCAAAGTAGTATGATTGCATCAAATAGTTGCACTTGATCAAGTTGTCTTCACTCTTCTTAAGTGAAATAACCTTGCATCAAATACTCGTTAAATACATAGCACATCATATCCAGTCATAATATAACATATTCAGTTTCACATATGAAAGCATATCATATTTATCATATCTCATGAAAGCATATCATGTATTTATCATGTATCATATATATGCATCATGAAAGCATATCATATTTATCATGTATCATCAAAACATAGTTTCTCAACAGATGGCACTTTGATTGTCACACAACAACAGTGACCGAGCAATCGGTTCTCCCATTTCTGTCGAAGATGTTTAATCCATGTGCCCTCGGCCGTGGCAGTGGCCATCGATCTATATTCAACCTCAGTGCTTGATCTAGCAACCGCCTTTTGTTTTCTACTACTCCAGGATACCAAGTTTGGGCCAATGAAGCTGCAATAACCGGATATTGATCGTCGTTCGTCTAGACCACCCACCCAATCAGCATCAGCATAAGTGACGATCTCATGACCCTCATGGCCCCCGCCTGGATCTAATTCTCTTTTCTTGTATACCAACCCATCACCAACTGTACCCTTCAGGTAGCGAAGCATATGTTTAACTGCCTCCATATGTGACATACGAGGTTCATGCATAAACTGGGATACTTGATTAACCGAATATACTATGTCCGGTCTAGTAAAAGTAAGGTATTGCAACATGCCAACTAAGTTGCGATACTTAGTGGGATCTCCATATATATCCCCTTCCTGTGAACTCAATTTCTGATGAATGACACTTGGAGTTGTTAACGGCCTACAATCTGTCATGCCTGCTCTGCCGAGAATGTCCAACGTATATTTGTGTTGAGTAAGGATAAGGGTATCATTTTTGTTATCAACTTCTACTCCAAGGAAATATCGCAGCTCTCCCAAATATTTCATCTTAAATCTCTGATTTAATAACTTCTTCACCTCCTCAATGTGACTTTTACAGTTCCCTGTGATGATGATGTCATCTACATATATCAACAGAAGAGTAGTGACTCCTTGTTCATTGTGGATAAATAATGAGTGATCCAAAAGACACCGAGAGAATCCATGCCGCTGTATTTCTAGAGAAAAATTGTCGAACCAGGAACGAGAAGTTTGTTTCAAACCATAGAGTGCTCTCTTTAACTTGCATACATATTTTTTTGCGTCTCGTTCTGCATATCCAGTGGGTTGTTCCATGTAAACCTCTTCTTTTAAATCCCCGTGCAGAAAAATATTTTTTACATCCAACTGGCTCAATGTCCATCCATGTTTAATGGATAGACTCAACACAATGCGAATGGTCCCCATTTTAACCACAGGACTAAAGGTTGCATCAAAGTCTTGGCCTTCCTCTTGTGTGAATCCCTTGGCTACAAGTCGAGCCTTGTACCTTTCGATGCTCCCGTCTGGTTTATACTTTATTTTGTACACCCATTTTGACCCAACAACATTTCTGTTCAATGGTCTAGGTACAATCCCCCATGTCCCACATTCATGTAAGGCCTCCATTTCTTCATTAATTGCTTCTACCCATCTTCTAGAGGTCGCAGCTTGATAGAACATGAGAGGCTCTTCCTCTTTACTTATGGATGTCAAGAATAACTGAAAATCCAATGAAAAATTTTTATAACTTACCCACCTGTCAAGTGGATGTCGAATTCGTGAGGATCTTCTGATATCCATTTGCTGCGAAGCGGATGATCCAGATGGATCCGTATCCGTACAAGAAATGAATGAGGGCTCTTTCTCTCGTCGGGTTTATACAATACCCTTATACCTTGTTGGCTCCAAGTCATATGTAACAGTCTCCTCCGTTTGAGTCTCATTGGCTGAATCCTCATGTGGTTCCTTCTGACTGCAATTTTCTGGACAGTCTACTTTACCATTGGCGAAGAGTTCTGAATTTAACCATGGGTAGTATACCTCAATGCTGGAGCTTGAGTTATCAGTATCCACCATAGTTGAATTAGTATCCTGATCAGCAAAGTTCATTTCATCGAAAATTACATTCCTTGATATTTTGACACGCTTACTCAGGGGATCATAACACTTGTACCCTTTGTAATCTTCTGCATATCCTACAAACCTGCATTTTAAGGCCTTATCTTGGAACTTGTGTCTGAGTGAGCTGTCAATGTGAACATAGCAAATAGACCCAAACACACGTAATTCATGGTAATCAGGTTGTATGCCAAAAAGAGAGAAGTATGGTGACTTATTTTCTAAGATACTCATGGGCAATCGATTTATCACATGAACTGTGGAGTGGAAGGCCTCAGTCCATAATGATACAGGGAGATTGCTCCCGTGCATCATGCTCATTGCAGTCTCAACAATATGTCGATGCTTCCTCTCAGCAATCCCATTTTGTTAAGGTGTATGAGGGCAAGACACTCTTCTCTTTATCCCATTAAGTTGAAAGAAATTAACAAAGTCACTCGAGGAGAATTCAACTCCTCCATCACACTGAAAATTAAGAATGTTGGTAGAGAAATGATTTTGAACAAAAGAGTGAAATTTCTGGAACAATCCAAAGACTTCTGATTTGTGCTTCATAAAAAATATCCAAGTATAACGTGAGTAACTATCAATGAAAATAAGATAGTATTTACTGCCAGAAAAAGAAGTAATTGGAGCAGGACCCCAGACATCTGAACAAATGACCTCAAATGGCCTTGAAGCTCTTTTATTAATAGAAGCAAAAGGTAAAGCATGACTCTTACATAGATGACAACTAGAACACTTTGTATCAACGACTTCTGAACTCAGACTGGACTTAGGAATAAGATTATTCAAGACAAGTTTTTCAATGAAATGGTGACCACAATGACCAAGACGACTATGCCAAAGTCTTGGCTTATTACTTTCAGAAATAGTAAATATAAAATCAGAATCTAAAACTTGACGTTGGTGAGGCTTCAAGGATGAATAGTTGGAATGAATGGAGGAAGGATCTTCTTGAAAGATGTACATGTTGCCCCATCGTTTTCCTTCAGCGAATGTCTTCCTCGTGTGAAGATCCTTGACATAAACAGAAGAGGGAGTAAATTCAACTGAAACATTAGCATCATCAACAAGTTTTGAGACAGAAACAATGTTCTTTTGAATATTAGGTGCATGGATGACACTTGGAAGTTTAAGAGAGGACTTTAACATGTGTATAATGGCATTTCCAGTATGTGAGATTGCATGATGGGATCCATCTCCTGTGACTATGCTATTCTTTCCAACATAAGGAGTAAGAGTCAAGAGTTTATCTACATCACCCGTAACATGAGTAGCTGCTCCGGAGTCGACATACCAAATTCCTTTGTCATTTTGCTTCATATTCAATCCTGCCAAGGCTGCCAACAGCAACTCTTTTACTTCTCCATCCTTCCTAGCCTCTGCTTGTTGAGCTTTCTCTTTGTTTTGAGGATTAAACCAGCAATTTGCTTTAATGTGCCCTTTCTTGTTGCATAGGAAGCAGGTGGGAATAGGTCTTTGTCCCTGCATATTGGGTGTTGGAAGTATGCCACGACCTCCATAGTTATTTCTTCCTTGACCTCCTTTTCCTCGAAAAGAACTTCCTCATCCTCGACCATAACTCATTCTCATAGCCAGCACATCTTGTGTTCCTGAATTCCTATGAGAGTCTTCAGAAGATCCTTTCAGAGTCATCTCATATTGCAATAATTTCGCACGAAGATCTTCAAACTTTGGAAGTTCTGGTAAACATAGTAAGGTTGTCGTCATGACATGGTAGTCTGGCCCCAATCCATTCAAGGTTTGTTGTACTTTATCTTTTTCACTGACAAGACACCCAACAACGACCAGCTGATCTGTGATGCCTTTCATTTTATTCAGGTATTCCATAATGGACATGGAATCTTTCTTCAGCATTTGAAACTCTCGCTTAAGAAACATAATCCTTGCCTCAAAAATTTGAGAATACGTTTGAACTAACGTATCCCATAGCTCTTTTGCCGAACAATCATCAGGAAGAGCAATAAGGACCTCCTGTGAGAGAGTGGAAGTGATGTATGCCACTAGCGATTGATCCATCTTCATCCAAGCAACATATTCTGGATTCTTGTGAAGAACAACAGATTGTTCTCCTTTATCGTCGGCTTTTTCTTGCGAAAGGAATTCTAGAGGTGGTGGAATCGATCCATCCAGATGACCAGAGAGGTCCTGACTCTTTATAAACGGGATGATCTGTCTTTTCCAGGTTAAGAAGTTGCAGTTATTCAGTTTTTCAGAGACTAGTTGGCCGAGAAAACTTGAGGACAGACATGAATTCCCATGAGTAAAATCCATTTGATGAATATGTTTGAACTGACACTTAGGTATGAAAAACAAAACGCTGCTCAACTAATATATGTAGATGATGACAGAGCACTCGACCAGTGAGAATACTCGGCTGACAGATGACAGAAATATTTTCAGATGAGAGAAAACAGATGTCAACAGAGAGAGCAACAGTGATTAGCAGGGGATATTCAGCAGACACTTCTTTTCAGAACCAACGAAAACAGAAAACAGCAGGGATTAACAAAAGAAAATCACAGATTAACAGAAAAGGAAACACAGTGATCTAAAATGAAAAATAGATTCACGTTTAGCAGGAGACATTCGGCAGGCAGTTCTTTTCATAACCAATAGAAAACAGCAGGGATTAACAAAAGAAAAAAAAACACAGATTAACAGAAAAGGAAACTCTGTTTCACAGAGCCAACAGATGTAGAATCACAAAAAAGAGGATCGAGTTTCACAGAAATAGAATCACAAAGGGAAAAAGAATCACAAGAGGAAAGAGGGAACCTGTTATCGTGAGGTTGTGCCTTACGTTCCCAGATTCACGCTGATGGACAGCGAGTTTTTTTTTTTACAAGAGGAAAGAGGGAACCTGTTATCGTGAAACCGAGATCAACCAGCCTCGTTTAGATCAGGAAAGAGGGAATCTGGATGGACAAGAACGAGCCCACGCAGATCCACGCACCTGTGCTACCTGGATGGACAGAGAACGCGCCCACGCAGATCCACGCACCTGTGCTGTTTCCAGATTGACGCTGTGTCTTACGAACTTGTGCCTTACGTTCCCAGATTCACGCTGATGGACAGAAAACAAGACAGCTCACGCAAATCCACGCACCTGTGCTCTGCTACCATGTAAGAAAGAATGCTCGTTATTCAGCACAGACCTGTCATCGGCAGAGAGAGGGGGGAGAGAGAGAGAAGTTCCAGAGGAAGGGGGGGGGGCAGTCCATCGTGACTGCCCTCTCATTCTATTAATATAATTAATGTATAAACTAGGGTACGAAAATACCCCTTAATAGAGTGTTAATATACATTCTACACGAATTGGGTCTGAACCCGATCCATTATATAAATGGATCGGGTCAGACTTATACAAATGACGTCTTCTTTTCACCCCCTCCCTATAAAAAGGCGAGAGGGGAGAGGGGAAGGCTTACGAGCCTCCCCCGACCCCCCGACTCTCTCTCTCTCATCTCTTGTCTCTCCCCTCTGTCTCTGCTCTCTCTCCCCCCGACTCTATCTCTCGTCTCCCTCTCACTGCCGACGCCGGCCAACACCCCTTCACGGCAGCCACTCCCCGGCGACCTCCTTTCCCTCGGTAACCCAGGTAAACACCCCACCACCCCTCTTTTCTTCTGATGGTTCGCCGGAAGGCCGGCAGGTGGTCGACGGCCCCTGTCGAGCCATCCTCCTCCCTTTTTTCGACAAGCAAGGGGCTCTGCCCCCCTTGCCTTCCTCTTCTTAGCAGGCAGGGGGGCTCCGCCCCCCTTGCCCTCATCTTCTTAGCAGCATGGCCCCTACCCTTCTCCCGCCTCATCACTCGGAAACCAAGCAGAGGCCAATGGCCCCTGCCCCTCTTTTAACGGATAGGGGCCTCTGGCCCCTGTCTCTTTTTCTGTCAAGCAAAGGCTCGACAGGGGCCTTTGGCCCCTGCGCTCCCCCTCCCTATTCATTTCCTTGGCAGGGGCCATCGGCCCCTGCCCCTTTCTTTTGAAAAGCTGGCAGGAGTCGAAGGCTCCTGCCCCTCCTTTCTTTAAAACCAACAAGGGCCTCCTAAGGCCCTTGCCCCTCCTTTTGAAGACTCAGCAGGGGCCAAAGGCCCCTGCCCCTCTTACTGTTATCATGGCAGGGGCCGATGGCCCCTGCCCTCCTTTAGATATTTGGCAGGGGTCGATGGCCCCTGCACCTATCTCCTTTAACGGCATGGGTCATTGGACCCTACCCCGTTCTTTTTCGTAACTGTAGGGGTTGATGACCCCTGCATTGAGTTGCGGAGAAACCGAGTTTTCTCCCTATCTTTATTCGTTTTATGCATGCTAAACAACGTACTTTTGCAGTGTTACGCAACGGAGCCCTTCGCGCCCTGCGAACTAAACCGACGATCACCTACGCTCATAGACGACTTCTTTCTCGCAATACCCCAAGGTAGGAGAAGTTGCACAATGACTTAAATAATTAAATCAAGCTTAAATAATTAAAGATCGAAATGACTTAATGATATATTTATATACATATACGTATATAAGTACACTTTTAAATCAAAGACGCAGTTTCGCGATCCTTGTCCCTTGCTTTCGCATTTCCTATTTTTGTTTGTCGTCACGCTTTGCGCCCAGGCTTTTGTTTTAGCAAATACTACTTACTGTCTTTTAATTCAAGGACGCGGTTTCGCGATCCTTGTCCTTTGCTTTCGCATTTCCTATTTCAGTTTGTCGTCGCGCTTTGCGCCTAGGCTTTTGTTTTCGTATTTACTATTTATTGTCTTTTAATTCAAGGACGCGGTTTCGCGATCCTTGTCCTTTGCTTTCGCATTTCTTGTTTTTGTTTGTCGTCGCGCTTCGCGCCCAGGCTCTTGCTTTTCGCATTATTGTCTTTCATTCTTGCTTTGCTATCGACTCAGCGTATTCGGAAGGAATATCTATTCCTCTTTTTTTTTACCTAATATGTTTTGGGAAAACCCTTGATCTGGGGCAAGATCAAGTTGTTGGGTGATGGGTTCATTTGTGAAGCCCATTTACCAAAACCAGTGTCATGACTTGCATAGCACCTAGACACTGCGTCATCAGTTGTCATATTCGAGAAAATCACATGCCATATGTTGGCAAGTTGTGGGTCGTTTCGAAAGATTTAAAATGTTAAAATAGCTTTTTAAAACATTATATCTCTGCGAAACACACTCCCGAGGCTCCTATTAAGTACCTATATCCCTTTCCTCGTAAGTGTACTCTTGAACATGCGAGGCATGTTAGTACTACGACAATTGGATGAGAGGGTCTTATGACCTCGATTAGTGTTTTGTGCACGTTGTTGAAAACACATATAAAAATGGGATCGCCTTTATAGGCAAGATGCTCGTTTTGGTCTAGTGGACCAGAGCATGAAGAATGAGGCAACGGCTAAGAAACTCCATCGCGCTCAATTCAACCTGGCTTCGTCAAGAGAGAGGACGAAGGGTACCAACTCTGATGGACAGACCATTTATGGTTTTTTAAAAGGGCAAAAGGCCTGTTTCCCCCCAGTCATCGGAGGTTAGGAGGGATAGGGGCTACATAAGTTAGCCTAACACTTTTGCAGAAGTTGGATGCATCCCTATCAGGCCTTGGGAACTTACTCTCTCGACCATCGGTCGTCTCCATAGGAATAGGATTCAGTCAGACAACCGAGGTATCTTAAAATACTTAACATAATGAACACTCGGCTTGGACTCGACTGTTTCGACTCACGTGTCATGTATGTACCCGCATGGCCGATTAACAAGTAATAATTAAATTGAGCATGCTTACCTTTTCAGTTTGTTGTACTTAGCTTATTTCTTCAGTCTATCTGCTTAGTTTGTTCGTTACTACCTGCTGCATAAATTATTCATGCCTAATTTAGTTCTTTCTGTTTTTGTACTCTCCTACTAGTTTTTCGCAAAACTAACTCATTTCATAGGTACAGGTGACGAATAGGTGCATCAGGCGATGGCGCGACTGCGAGATGATTTAAGGATCCATTGTTTCTGCTCGTAGTTCTTCTCTTGGACATTTTGGTTTTTGATACGGTTTTCCCTAGAGGAAATCCCAATTCTGTACAAACTTAATACTCTCCTTAAATAGAAGAAATGGTTTCCTAAGTATTATTGCAGATCGTCCATGGTAAATCTTTGTTCTCTCGCTAACGTGCCCAAGGTTGTCAAACCTGTCATTTTTCTTTTAAATAAATCGTTTCCGCTGATTTTAAAAATAAACTCTGTAAAGAAAAGGAATTTTTCAACTATTTTAAGGAAATCATAAGGTTCGAAATTTTGGGGCGTTACAGTAATTTCACGCTTTTATAAGTTTATCTCAACAATGTTTATATGTGTCAATATAGTTTTTTGTCAGTGGCACACATCCGCATCAGTATTATACATTTCAAGTATTGTTGTGAATGACTTTATTTTGTTAAAATAATTAAGGACAAATTATATATATATATATATATATATATATATATATTGCACTATGTAACAAAACTCAAAATATCTTTATTATTTATGATCACGAAAATACAACTGATCAAAATTTTTGTTTACGTATAACACCATAACACATTTTATGGATGATATAAAATAATTGTTGATCTCTCAAACCAAGCAAAAATTCATGTCACAAAAAAAGAAAAATATTAAGTTGTATTGATGGGTACAAAATGATTGTTGACATTGTTGAAAATTCTCAATGAGTATGATGGCAGCCAATCCTTCCCCCTCACCATGAAGTTCAAGTCTCAGTCCATGCACATTGCAAGATAAAATAAGTCAGACATGACTTTACCAGCATGACAAAGAACAAGAGTTTTTGTTGACTCATTCATGTGTACTGCCCCTTGGAGTTACAAGATCTACTGTAATGAGATATGCGGAAACACAAAACAAGAGCCTCCAAGGGCTTACAATATCACAAGCACAAAGTGCACATGCACAAGTCCACTATGGGACAATACAAAAGCCAACAATGGCTAATAACAAGAGGAACCAAATCTAAAAAATATAGAGTTTATTAATGAAGTGCTTGAGGAAAAGCATGAAACAATGAAGGGGGACAACACCCTTATATATACATATTACAAGGGAGAGCGAGACCACATGCGAGCTCCCAATAGAGTCATTGGGAGCTCCCAACGGTCATATTTATGACCGTTGGGGAGTCCCCAATGACACTATGGTCAAAAGACCATAGCACCCATTCTCAAATGGAATTACATCAATAACCTTTTGCAAGCCATAAACATTCTTGCCTTATTCATCGTCAATGATTTTAAGCATGTTTGTCCACATTCTCACTTACAAGTATCAACTTGTGAATTAATACAAAAACAAAATATAAAGAGCAAGAGTTCACCATAAATAATATGCCTTAAGAAGATTTTTATCCTCAATTAAACTAGTCAAGATCACCCATAATGCCTTTAGTGTACCAAAATATAAAGAGCAATAGCAAGAGGTTTTTTTTACATGCAACATGAGGTAAGGCAAACCCCTGCAAGTTACAATAACAAACTTCAATTGAAACCAGAAATTTTTTTCAATTAATCTATAACATTAATTTATCCAAGTCTAATATTTTAGCCAAGGAATGTGATATTTTTAAAATGTCTAATGTTTTGGTAATATTGTATTTTTTATATATTGTTCATTCTTTAGATTTTAATATATTTTATATGTGTTATATGTATGTACCCAGAGCTAGTTCTATTTCACAGCAACCACGATCAATATACCGCAGCTGCCTCAATAATATGAGTTTTCTTTTAAGTTGATGATTTAAGGTCACACCCAACTCTAAAGTTCTAAACCAACAAAAAAAAGGGAAGTATTGGACATACCTTTAAACCCCAATGTATTAAAAAAATTTATAACTAAAAGTATAGACAGAGCTATACATGCCTTAAAACCCAATGACCAGAGAATGAAAAAGGGACTAGTTTTTTCAACAAGATAAATAGAGCTTGGTTAACTTCTAACAAAGCAAAAAAAACACAAGAATTGCACACAAAAAAAAAACAAAAAAATGTATACATCTCTTTAAACCCTCAATGTTTTAAGAAAAAAAAACAAAGAAACCCTAATTAGAAAAAACATAAAATTTAGAGTACAAAAAAGAGGAAAAAGCAAGCCTCAACTGCCTCATCCCTTGTAGCAACACCAGACAAGATTTAAGACACAGGCAAACATGTTGGTCAATATCTTTGTTGAGAATTATAGGAATCCAACCCTAATGAAAAAAGAGTCACAACAGATCGTGTGGGGGCTGACTGGCCAAAATATTCACTGGATAAAATGTTTATGATTGTTAGTGAAATGAGAGAGAGAGAGAGATAGAAGACTTTGAAGAGGGAAGGCAAATGCCAACTTTTGCCTTTTGCCTTACTTTTTTAATGTTTAAAATTCAAAAATGAAACAACACTAATTTCACCAAGTATTTGGGAAGATGATTTGAGCTACCAGATGTCATAATTGCGGTCATAGCATGGATGGCGAAGATCCTCAAATGATGGATCAAGTCATTTGTCAAATGACCTGAACTGGCTCTAACCTCATTACCTCTCAATCGAATAGGTAGACCACTTGACATAAGTACCATTTAAATAGTAATAGGGCATTTATGACTACAGGACAGTGTAGGACACCGTCATTTGTATGTATCCAAAGTTGCTTCAATGAGCCTTGAACATGCAACATCTATTTTTAGAATGCATGCCTAAAATTCATTAATATATATTTTAAACTCATGCAGTCAGACCATAGTGTCAAAAGTTTAAAACGACAACTTCTCGGCTGTGAATTTCTTGTGAGATTTTCAACTCTCTGAATATTTCTCGAGTTTTTTTCGGCAGACTCTCAAAAAATTATAAAAAAACAAATAATTTCTTAAAAAAATAAAAATATATAAAAATAAACTAACTACACAATTAAGTTTGACATGAAAAAAAAATATAAAATTTATTTTCAATTCCACTAACCATATCTAGGAAGTATCAAACATCAAATATGTAAGAAGTATTAACTAAACCATCAAACATAGCACCACTGACCACAGAAGTGCAAAAAATAATAGAAGTCGCTATGTCAAGTCCACGTATTTACTTACTCAATTTCAAACAATATATATCAAAATAGTATCAGGCTATCAGCAAAAGAACACTATAAATGGCCAATAACAGAAATTGGATATTATGTTTCCATGATCAACAAACTATGAAACAAGTAGACCAATCTAGAAGTCCCATAACCTATCTTAAGTTTTAGAGAAATACCAATCACTCAATCAATCGTCTTTACTTCCTATATACCAAATTTCATTCTATGTCTCTCTACCAAATCCACAATTTTATTTATTCAACTGCAAACTATATAAATCTTATAATAATGTCAGCACAGAACACCAAAACACAATAAAAAAAATGGATTTTCTATACACAACAATAACATAAGAAGCAAATCCCCATCACCGTCCAATTGCAGAGAAATAGCCAGAAAGGGGCTTTAACCTGTCCCTTTCCCGGCCATAACACAGCTAGCCGGCCAAAAAGGGGCCCAGACATAACAGAAGAAGAAGAAGAGGAGAACGAGAAAGAGACTCACCGATGGATTGACCGGACAGCAGCAGCACGTCGGAATCCTTCAGGCACGGTGAGAGTGATGCTGTGAGAGTCTGAGAGAGAAAGGGGTGAGGGGCCTTAGGACTCAGTTCAAAGGGGCTTCTGTTGAAAAAAACGAAAAAGATGAGAAGAAGATGAAGATGAAGAAGAAGAAAACGAAAATGAGAAGGACACGGGAAGGACGAAGAAGAGGAGAGAGAGACTCACCGATGGATTGGCCGGAAACCTTCGCGCCAGAAATCCTTCAGGCACGGTGAGAAGGATGCTGCGCCTGTGAGACTGACGAAGAAAGGGGTCAGGGCTCGGCTGAGAGGGGAGTTTGTTTAAAAAACGAAAACAAGTGTTACATAAAAACAGGCTATATCTCGCGATATTTATGAAATATCGCAGTATTTTAACGATATATATTCACAAACGATAAAACCGCGAGATTTCGTAAATATTGCGAGAAAATGATGTTTTTAACTTTCCAACTATATATTGCGAAAAAACACATGATTTTTCATAAATCTCGCGATTTGTCACTACGAGTCAGACTTGTTTAATCGAGACTTCGACGTGTACCCTCATTTTCAGTTTTCATAATGCATGGGTGGTGTGTGTTCTCCAGTAAACACAAATTAGCATGTTCCTGTGTGTCCATGTGTTAACAGTGGATTATCTTAGGACCCGCAATAATTCATATGTTAATATTGCACAAGATGACTTTATAATAAAATAATATATAAAAAAGGTAGATATAATTTTGACGAAAATGTCCTCCCGTAAGATAGATATGTGTTGGACAAAAATGTCCTGCACCTCGTATATAGGTTTGCATGTTTCGCCTTTGTTTTTAGCTTGCACATGGCCGCCTTCTCGTTCCTGCCTTGTGTTAAATAGAAAACTTTTTTTATTTCGTTTCCACCTTGTGGAGATAACCATAAATCGAACAACTGGTTTGATCATTGGTGGGCATCAAAGGGAGATTTGTCAGCCATCTCTTTCTACAGTCTTCTATTCTTCTTCATTTTCGTTAGGCAGTATGGAAAAAAACAATGACGCACAAATATTCCAATAAGTGTCATTAAAGCGGCCTGAGTCTCTTTCCATGTCATCATGTTATTGTTGAAGAACGTATGTCAACGTGAGTGTCATTAATGCGTTGTTTTGTTATTGCAGATAGATTATATCGTTTCAACGATTGGAAACTTGAAGATATTTATAAGGCGGTGGGATCTCCTAACAAGAATGCTTGGTTACAGATGTGAGCAAGGGCCTCTACCCCATTTGGTATCGTCCATTCACTTAGTATATGCAATGTAACACAAATTGCAGTTGTAGTAACGTGTATATCGATTTGTGAGATATTGTTTTGTTTGTAATATATTATGTTGAATTGTCGTATATCGATTTGTAAGCTATTATGTGTTTTCTAGTGCCGATTTGAGAAATATTGTTTTGTTTGTTGATATCGATTTGTAATATTATGTTGAATTATCGTATATCGATTTGTAAGATATTATGTATTTTCTAGTAACGATTTGTGAGATATTGTTTTGTTTGTTAATATCGATTTGTAATATATTATGCTGAATTGTCGTATATCGATTTATAAGATATTATTGTTTTCTATTATCGATTTATGAGATATTGTTTTGTTTGTTAATATCAATTTATAATATATTATGTTGAATTGTCGTATATTGATTTGTAAGATATTACGTGTTTTCACCACAAGAAAAATGTCAATTAGCGACGGATAGTAGCAACGACATTTTTCCGTCGCCAATTAGCGACGGCTTAGCGAGCGTCACTAATCTGTCGCTAAGTTTCGTGCTATTCACAGATGTAGCGATGGAAAATATTTCGACACTAAGTCGTCGCTACGTTGCGAAGACTTAGCGACGGACCATTTTTGTCGCAACAACACGTTGCGGTTAGCGACGGATTGGGCGACGACATTTTTCTGTCGCTACTTAGCGACGTCGTTAGCGACGAACATATTCTGTCGCTAAGGAGTTGTATATATTTACGTCGTCTTAGCGACAGAATTATTCTGTCGCCAATCCATTGCCAATTTTTGCATAAATCTGATCAGAACCATTTACCCTCTTTTCATGTTTCCTCTCTCCCGCCCTCCGTACGCAGCCCGACGCCTTCCTCCACCGCCCCGCCGCCTGTCGCACCGCGTTCCGCCCGAGCCGTCGCCCCGCCGACCGACGCATTACCCGCCGGAGACAGGTTCGCCCGCCCACCCTACGCGTTTCCAGCAGGGGTTAAACCCCCTGCCTTTCCGGCATGGGGGGTCGACCCCCTGTCGGAAAGGCAGGGGGTTTAACCCCCTGCCGTGCCAGAAACGCAAGGGGTTAACTCCATGCCAGAACATGCAGGGGGTTAACCCCATGCCGGAACAGGCAGGGGGTTAACCCCTTCCGTTTCCGGCAGGGGGTCGACCCCCCTGCCTTTCCGGCAGGTCAACCCGGCAGGGGGTCGACTCACTGGCGGAAAGGCTGGGGGTCAGTTAACCCCCTATGTTCCGTAAGGGGGTCGACCCTCTACCCGAACAGCAGGGGAGTCGACCCCTTGCCGGAACAACTTCCTTTTTTTTGTGGCGACTTTTTTTTAAAACTGCATTTTTTTGTGCAGATTTTTCAACGGAACCAGCTCGTGCTCAGCCACCAGTGGTAAATAAGTGACAAAAACAATGCAAATCGGGTAAATACCCGTGCTGAGTAAGTGATGCAAGCGTATCACATGTTATTTAATTTATTAGATGTAACACTTTATTGTTCACACACTCACTTAGTTGTTGATATTTAGGGTTGCTTTGTTGGAGTTCGGAGATCATGCTGAGCATGATTTTAATGTATGAATATGGAAGTGTTCTTATTTTTGAAGTATGGAGTCCATGCTAAGCATGGTAGTAGTTAGTGAGATATTGAAGTGTGTTTGTTTTAGGTACATGTTTGTCATTTGTTTGATATGAATGATTACGATGTATTGCAATGTTTGATGTAATTGTATTCATGCTTGCATGTAGTTACTTTCAATTTGATTTTGACTTCCATGTGAATTTTTATAATAAAAGCATGCTTCAAATGATTGTATCGTGTCATTAATAGTTTGCACATGAAAATATTAAGTTATCAATGCATGCATCAAAATTCTTGTTATTGTTTGACATAGTATATTGCATGATAAATTTGATATTTTCTTCGTTGTAGCATTTTGATTGTTTTCTTTTAATTCGTTAGGATACTATTCGTAACATCATACGACAGAATGACTGCAAACTGTGAATGGATGTACCGTAGGATAGTGGACAATGAGTTATCGCATGAATATATGGATGGTGTTGACAGTTTTATTGAATTTGTAACGACAAGTGTCAGTACAGTGGATCCTACAGGTCATATTAGGTGTCCCTGCAAGATTTGTAAGAATAATCGATTTGTAGAACCTCATAGCGTTAGACATCACCTATACAGGAAGGGTTTTGTGAGTGATTATAAGAACTGGATGTTTCATGGAGAAGAATTTGGAAACGATTTTGATGCACGGGTGAATGTGGTGCACGATAATCCATATACGGATTTGATATTTGAAGCCGCAGGAACAAAACTGGGTTCTGCTATGAGTTCTAGTGATGTAAGAACTGCCGTAGATGAAGAATCACCAAACGATGCAGCTAGTAGATTTTATGATTTACTTAGAGATGCTGATGAGCCACTTTGGAACGGTTGTGAGAGTCACACTATCTTGTCTGCAGTTCTTCAACTAATAAATTTGAAGTCCGAGTATAATTTGAGTCAATCATGTTTTGACCGTTTATGCATGATTGTGAAGAGTATGTTGCCCAAAGATGAGAAATTGCCACAAAATTTCTATCGTGCAAAAGTTATGGTCAACGCTCTAGGTATGGGTTATAAAAAGATTGATGCTTGTCCAAATCACTACATGTTGTATTTCAAGGATCAGGAAAACAATATATCAAGCCCGTCATGTGGGCATCCTCGGTTCAAGCCAAAGACAAGAGTCAATGGTAGCACGAGATCAAAGGAAGTTTTATACAAGTCGCTCCGCTACTTTCCTATCACTCTTAGATTGCAACGATTGTATATGTCTTCAAGGACAGCTAAACACATGAGATGGCATGCAAATAAAGTTTGACACGATGAAAACAAGATCACGCATCATGTTGACGCTGAAGCTTGGAAGCACTTTGATCGTACTCATCAGAACTTCGCAATGAAAGTGCGAAATGTTAGACTCGGTCTATGTACAGATAGATTTAATCGATTTGGGGGTAGATCAACTCCATACTCATGCTGGCCAGTATTTGTAACTTCATACAACCTTTCACCAAGCTTGTGTATGAAACGCCCAAATCTTTTCTTGTCTCTGTTGATCCCTGGTCCGACCTCACCTAGCCAAAATCTTGATGTATATCTAAAGTCATTGATTGATGAACTAAAAGTATTGTGGGATGACGGTGTTACCACGTATGATGCCCAAAAAAACAAAATTTCAACATGAAGGTCGTTGTTCTATGGACAATCAGTGACTTCCCTGCATATGGTATGTTATCTGGTTGGAGCACACATAGGTGGTTGGTTTGTCCGTACTGCATGGAGGATTCCAAAGCTTTTAGATTAAAGCATGGAAGGAAGTCTTGCTGGTTTGAGTGTCATCGTCGATTTCTACCCAGCGATCATCTGTTCTGACGTAAAAATAATGCATTTAAAGCAGGCACAACTGAAACGGAAGGTTCATCCTCAAGATTGTCCGCCATAGAGATTCTAAGAAGATTGCGATACTTTCCAGATGTATTAATAGATGCCCGCAGTTCTACACCCTTCCGTGGGTTTGGGAAGGATCACAATTGGACGAAAAAATATATTTTTTGGGAACTACCGTATTGGCCGACCTTATTGATACGACATAATTTGGATGTGATGCATGTAGAGAAAAAAGTTTTTGATAATGTGTTCAATACAATAATGAATATTAAAGGAAAAATGAAGGATAATCCGAAGGTCCGTATGGATTTAAAATTAATATGTAAAAGACCAGAATTGGAACTCAAAGAGTATAATGGCAAAGTACTGAAACCAAAGGCGAAGTACGTGCTCGGACCTGATCAAATAAAACATGTATGTCAATGGTTGAGACAACTGAGATTTCCAGATGGATATATCTCTAACATTGCTCGGACTGTGAAGATTGACGATGGACAGTTATATGGGTTGAAGAGCCATGATTGTCATATCTTTATGCAACGATTGATACCCCTAGCATTCCATGATATGTTAGACAAACCTATATGGGGGGTATTGTCTGAGTTGAGCGGATTTTTCAGAACATTGTGCGCATCGGAGGTCGTTCTATTAGATGTAAAGAATCTCGAGGACTCTGTCATCACCACTGTTTATCAGCTAGAAAAGATATTTCCGCCAGCATTTTTCGATATTATGGAACATTTGATTATACATCTGCCATATGAACTAAGGGTTGGTGGCCCTGTGCAATATCGATGGATGTACCTATTTAAAAGGTATATGTTTTTTTATATTTGTCTCTTTAATGACAGATATTTAAATTTTGAAATGTATATTATTGTCAGATGCATGTTCGACCTAAAAAAAAAGGTTCGTAATAAAGCCATAGTAGAAAGCTCTATTTGTGAGGCGTACACTTTAGAAGAGATTTCAAATTTCTCATCTATGTACTTCGAACCTTATATTCCAACATGTTACACATGCCCGCCCCGTAACGATGATGGAGAACAAGTAACTGTAGCTGACAAGCTGTCGATATTTCAACCACTTGGGCATGCGTTTGGTAGTTGCCGATCGAGGCTCTTGACAGATCGAGAGCAAGATGCAGCACACATCTATATTCTTTTTAATTGCTCAGCGATCGATCCATACATCGAGTAAGTATATGTATATGCAACTCAATTATAAATCCTTTTATGTTCTATAAGTGGATACATGGCTCGGTAATATAAGTATTTGTGGTTTGCAGACGATTTGATTTGGAGTTGCAAAGCGAAGTTTCACATCTCACTGATGCAGAAGTACAAAAATAACGTGAAACTAAGTTTGTAGAGTGGTTGAAACAGTTGGTAAAGAAGCTAACATAAATTTTGTATTTATAAACAACGCTAAGTTACTTAATTGATCGTGATCACAATCATTGTTTATGTGTGTGCGTAGGTTCGCCATGGTGATGTTAAAGACCAAGGAATATGTGATTTAGAAAATGGTCCGACCAAAGTTGTGCAACGCTACAACGGGTATATCGTAAATGGTTATCGATTCCATACAAAAGACTACGATATAAACAAATCAATGATAAATAGTGGCGTGTGTGTCAAGGGTAGCAGCTACGGTGAAAATGAACATGATTACTACGGTGTTATAGAAGAAAAAATGGAGTTGACTTACTTAGGCATGAATAACAGGGTTACGATATTCAAGTGCCATTGGTTTGATCAAACTGCAACAAGACTCGACAATGCTTTAGGCATTGTGGAGGTGAATCATAAATCCAAGTTTGGAACATATGAACCATTCATATTAGCCTCGCAAGCTCAAAAAGTTTATTATACTTCATATCCGAGTATAAAAAAGTCAGATAGAAATGAATGGTGGGCAGTTTGTAAGGTGAAATACAAACTATAACCTGATTATGATCAGTTACAGGAATATGAGTTAGCTGAAGACAGCGATTACTATCAATCAGATGATGTCTATGACTTCGCTTATGGTCACGATGTTGCGCATGATATGCATGTCATATCTCCATTGGCCGATGAAACATTCATAGAGGAATGTGATCCAAATGATGTACCAAGTGGATGGACAAACAATGATGAAGAAAAAGAAGAAGAAGAAGAAGAAGAAAGTCAAACCTGTGACGAGGAAGAATTCTCAAGCTAGTGAGCAAAATCTTATACTACAAACCTCTATTTAAATGCATTGCAGTACTTGATGTGAGTTGTATTGCAATACTTTGTGTGAATGATTAAAAAATTTATTTGAATGTATTGTAATACTTGATACGAATGATTCGAATGCATTGTAATACTTGATGTGAATGATTTCAATTATTTGAATGTATTATAATTTATGCAACGAATGATTTGAATTAGTGTAATACTTGATGTGAATGATTTGAATTATTTGAATGCATTGTAATACTTGATGCGAATGATTTGAATGCATTACAATGCTTGATGTGAATGACTTGAATGCATTGTAATACTTGATGTGAACTATTTGAATGTATTGTATGACATATGTTATTTGTTAGAATAAGGTTCGTGGAGGTTATAGTGGTCGCTCATCCAGTAGTAGTCAGGCTTAGCCTTCATCTTCACGGGCTCCTGTGATAGGTATATCATATAACTAATTGGATGCTTGATTAGTTCAAATGTGTATTCTGAGAATTTCTAATGTATTTTTTTACATATGATGTTGCGCTTGTACACGACCCACCTACACCAGTTGATCACACAAGTCAACAGCCAACACAGGAAACAGTGTCTTCTGAGGCTGGCACAAGAAGACTCATTCGAATAGTGTATATCGATAATCGACCGTAAGTATTTTGTTTTCAATTATTGCATATCTTTTCAATATTTTATATTGATATTTACTGTGTAACAATTCATGTGCAGCATGAGGTTTGAGCCACAAGAAGTAGTACGGGAGATTAGGAATTCACTTCTTCAACATCTACCAGGACCAATTGCTCAATGGAAAGAGTACCCAAAGGCGGTGTTAGACAGAATGTGGTCCTCATTCATGGTATACAGTTCTTTCTCATAGTTAATGTGTTTCATATTTAATTTATTTAAGCAATGTCTACTAACTTTCTGAAAATATTTGTAGACTTCGAATCGCTTCGCAACTACGGTGGAAGAAAATGATGCAAGGAAGGTATGGCAGAAGGTGATTGTCATTCAATTTGCAGACATGCGGCACACTATGAAGACTGCAGCAAAAAAAACATCTGGCGTAGTAGATGATCCATTACTGTGGAAGGGCTATGGTACTATTACTATCAGGAGAGATTACTGGGATGAAATGTGCGATAAGTGGGCGGGAGATGCATTTAGAAATCGCTCTGCGAAGGCTGCACAAAATCGATCGAAGATGTCTGAAGCCCATCTACACACAGGTGGATCTAGGACATTTGGGAGCCACCTGAAGAAAATGGTAACTCATTAATATATAATATTAATTTTATAAGTATTGTTGCAAACTTGTGTACTAAATCTTTTGTTATTTAACTTCGCAGGAAGCAGAAAAAGGAGACAGTGTACCATATAAGGATGTGTTTGTTGAAACACATAAACGAAAGACCACGGGAGTCTTCGTATCAGAGAAGGCGAGAACGACAATGGTATGTATTAATTCTATTAATAATCATTGCAATATATATGCAAGTTATCATAATGTTATCATTAATTATTAATGAATACTTTAAATTAAACATTATTTTGTAGGAGGCATATGAGCAACAGATGGTAGAGCGATATGGCGATGACGCTACTCAGCATCCATCATTTGATCCTACAGCATGGGTGACTGTAGCAGGTGAACCCAAAAAAGGTCGCGTGTTCGGGTTTGGGAGTAATATGAACACTTCACCAGTTATTGGTTCTTCCAGTTACGGCTCACCGACTTCTTGCGTCGACAAAAGCTCCAAGCAGCCGACTATTCTTTCCGGTGATGATGTACGCCAGATCGTTAATGAATCACTGAATAACTACTTCCAATACACCGTCGCCCCCTTTCTCCGAAATGAGATCAAGGCCGTTGTTCTGGAAAGGGGATCTTCGATTCCAGGTCCCTCTCAGGTATAATCACATATTCAGTTTTTTGTCTGCCTTACAACACATGTGAGCATAATCGAATCACATATATAACTTTTTGCCTGCCTAAGAACACATATGAGCATGTTATAATCACATATTCAGTTTTTTGACTGCCTTAGAGCACATATGAGCATGCTATAATAACATATAGAGTTTTTTTATTGCCTTAGAGCACATATGAGCATGCTATAATCACATATAAAATTTTGTTGCCTGCCTAAGAACACATATGAACATGATAGAATCACATATAAAGTTTTTTTACTGCATTAGAACACATATGAGCATGCTATAATCACATATTCAGTTTTTTGACTGCCTAAGAACACATATGAGCATATTATATTCATATATTCAGTTTTTTGACTGCCTTAGCACACATATGAGCATGCTATAATAACATATAGAGTTTTTTTATTGCCTTAGAGCACATATGAGCATGCTATAATAACATATAGAGTTTTTTTATTGCCTTTGAGCACATATGAGCATGTTATAATCACATATAAAGTTTTGTTGCCTGCCTTAGAACACATATCAGCATAATCGAATCACATATATATCTTTTTGCCTGCCTTAGAGCACATATGAGCATGATAGAATCACATATAAAGTTTTTTGCCTGCCTTAGAGCACATATGAGCATGCTATATTAACATATAGAGTTTTTTTATTGCCTTAGAGCACATATGAGCATGCTATAATCACATATAAAGTTTTTTTGCCTGTCTTAGAACACATATGAGCATAATCGAATCACATATATAACTTTTTGCCTGCCTTAGAGCACATATGAGTATGATAGAATCACATATAGAGTTTTTTGTCTGCCTTAGAGCACATATGAGCATGCTATAATAACATATAGAGTTTTTTTATTGCCTTAGACCACATATGAGCATGCTATAATCACATATAAATTTTTTTGCCTGCCTTAGAGCACATATGAGCATGTTATAATAACATATTCAGTTTTTTGACTGCCTAAGAACATATATGAGCATGATAGAATCACATATAAAGTTTTTTTGACTGCATTAGAACACATATGAGCATGCTATAATCACATATTCAACTTTTTGACTGCCTAAGAACACATATGAGCATGTTATAATCACATATTCAGTTTTTTGACTGCCTTAGCACACATATGAGCATGCACAAATCACATATAGAGTTTTTTTACTGCCTTAGAACATATATCATTTATGATAGAATCACATATAAATTTTTTTGCTTTGCCTGCCTTAGAGCACATATGAGCATGCTATAATCACATATTCAATTTTTTGACTGCCTTAGCACACATACGAGCATGATCGAATCACATATATAGTTTTTTGCCTGCCTTAAAGCACATCTGAGCATGGTAGAATCACATATAGAGTTTTTCTAGATGCCTTAGAACACATATGAACATGTTATAATCACATATTCAATTTTTTGACTGCCTTAGCACACATATGAGCATGATAGAATCACATATATATATATATATATATATATATATATATATATATATATATATATATATATATATATATATATATATAACTTTTTGTCTGCCTTAGAGCACATATGAGCATGATAGAATCACATATAGAGTTTTTTTATTGCCTTAGATCACACATGAGCACATGATAGAATCACATATAGTGTGTAATTTATTTCATTATATTTTGTTTATCAATACTGACTGTTCTTTTCTTGTGTAGGCTGCTAGCGATAATCAACGTAATGGAGCTAAAGGGACAGATAAAGACAATGAACAAGAAGACGCACAAAATCTTGGTGATGATTAGAAAACTGTGTTGAAGAAGTTCTATTTTTTTATGTTTCCTAATTGTAATTGTTGAATTGTAAATAATTAAACTTGTTAATTTTAAGGTGGAACGATTAATTGTTGTAGATTCTTGTTATATGAAATTTTTTGTGTGGTCTGTTTTTTATTTACAGGAAATATAAATTGTACAAGAAATATAAATTGTACAGTTCTCGGTATTTAATTTTCAAATAAATTTTTTTTCGTGTTTGCGACGGAATCATCCGTCGCTATTCATATTAATCTAGCGACGACATAGCGACGAAAGTAAATCCGTTGCCAAGCCGTGGTCGCCGTTTAGTACCGGCGGATTGGCGACGGAATATAGCGCTCGTTAGTCCGTCGCAATTAGCGCCAGAATAATTCTGTCGCCAGTTATCGTCAAAATATTCGCCACGTAAGCATATCGTCGCCTCGTTGTCGCTAATCCGTCGCTAACATGGGTAGCGACGGAATGTGGTCGTCGCTAATCTACTGCTTTGTTGTAGTGTTTCTATTATCGATTTGTGAGATATTGTTTTGTTTGTTAAATCGATTTGTAATATATTATGTTGAATTGTCATATATCGATTTGTAAGATATTATGTGTTTTCTACTGTCGATTTGTGATATATTGTTTTGTTTGTTATTATCGATTTGTAATATATTATGTTGAATTATTGTATATTGATCTGTAAGATATTATGTGTTTTCAAGTAGCGATTTGTTAGATATGGTGTAGTTTGTTAATATCGATTTGTAAGCTATTATGCTTAACTAATCGATAACCATTGTTATATGCATCTTGAATAAATCATAGTAAACGTATGCGTTGGCTAACACAAATTGATATTTTGCACTTGACAGTGTTGAGCATATTAACTAGTTGCAGTGAAGATGACGTATCTCAATCATTAGAAAGTCATGGAACAACGGACATCCGTACTATCGATGCATCTGAATAATTAAATATGTGTACTAATGATGCACATGATAAGAAGGGTACAGGCATTGGATTCACTATTGACTTGAATATTCCAGCAGACGAAATGCAATTTGATAATAAGATAGACGATCATGACAGTGCACTTGACAAAGGTGGAGGCACCTCAAGTTTATGTAATAGTACACTTGACTCTATTCCCGTAGAGGGAATGTAGTTTAATAATGAGGAAGCTGCATACAAATTTTACAATGATTATGCCTTAAAACTTGGCTTCAGTGTTAGAAAGTATTCTTGGGCAAAAAATGCACAGGGTGTCGTTGTGAGAAAGCCATATGTTTGTTCTAAGCAAGGTTGGAAGAAGTCATGTGGAAATCCAACAAGGAGCAGGTCAGATTCAATATGCGGTTGTCCAGCAAAAATGGTGTTAAAAAGACGTCCGAATGGGAAATATGTAGTTTGTACTTTAATAAATGATTATAATCATTAATTAGTTGATTCATTTATGACTCCTATGTTAAGGTCACATTATAAAGTAACTGAAGTGCATGTTGCAATTGCTAAAATAGTTGATAGTGTCGGCATTGCACCAAGGAAGACATACAATTTCTGTGCACATGTAGATGGTGGTCGCGAGAATGTATCATTTACACCTGTGGATTTAAGAAACTAGTTGAGAAGGAAGATGTCAGAAAATATGAAGAAAGGAGAAATATGTTCTTTGGTTGATTACCTACAGAAAAAATCAAACATTGACCCTGGTTTCTTTAGTACAATGCAACTAGAAGAAGATGGGTATGTTGTGAATATGTTTTAGGCAGATTCAAAGTCAAAAGTAGATTATGAATGCTCCAATGATGTGTTTGTTTTTTATACAACAGTAAATATTAATACGGAACAATGGTCATTTGTGCAGTTTGTCGGGGTGAACCATCACTCACGGAGTTGCATATTAGGCGGCACTTTTTTATATGACCAAACCAAGGAAACCTTTGAGTTGTTGTTCAAAGTATTTACACGGGCAATGAATGGGAAGCACCATGGAGCTATACTTGCAGATGGTGATCATGCAATTGCAGCTACAATGTCTCGTGTATGGCCATATGCACATTATCGTCTATATTTGTGGCATATATTTCAAAATGCAACAAAGAACATATGACATATTTTTAATCAAAAGATAGGGTTTGATAAAAAGTTCAGACAGTGTGTACTTGAGAGTATAGACGAGGTCACCTTTATGTCTGATTGGGAGCAAATGATTCAAATATATGACCTTGAAGACTGTGTGTGGTTACAACATTTATATGCAGACAAAGCTAAGTGGGCATTGGCATATGAAAGACAATACTTTTATGCATGTATGATAAGCACACAAAGAGTTGAATCTATGCATGTCACACTAAAAAAAACATTATATTCATGTTTAACAATATTTCGCTTCATAGAATAATATAAATTATTTGTAGACGGTCTTAGACAGAATGAGCTTGAACAAGATGTGAAATGCTTCAACACCCATCCTGTAACTTTGAGTATGGAAATATTGACGTGACTTGCAGATCTGTATACACTAACTGTATTTAAATAAACTAAGAAAGAGGTTATACAGGTCATAAATTGCAACATAGAAGAACATCTACAATATGAAAATATGTACAAATACCATGTTGTATGGGAGGGCGAAGAGCATTCAAAAAGGCAAGAAGCACATGTTATATACAATGTTGACAACAGAACACTTGAATATATGTGCAAAATGTTTGAATTCAAAGGTATTTTATGTCATCATGCATTAAAGGCACTTAATCAAGAGAAGATACAAAATATATCTAAGTCATATATAATACGAAGATGGACGAGATAGGCAAACATTGAACTGCTAGAGACAAATAATGTTAGTCAATCTAGTTTTGATGAGTTGTGATAGATAGCCTTCTGTTACCAACAACTATGTAAGTCACTTATGCATGTTGCAGATTTGACATCGAAAACTGAAGAATCCTATGGTATATGAGAAACGTGTCAAGGAAATTACTTGAAAAAGTGCAGCTAATTTACCATGAGTCTGTTGTAGCCTGTGAAAACCAATCTAAGAAAATGGGATCGAACAACATAGGTGAAAATCACGCTTCCCCTAACCGTTGTGGGAAGTTGCGTTGAAGCGTAAACATCATATTCGATAAGTCAGGAGTAAACATTATAAATTATGATGGAAATATTCACCTAGCGAAGGGTATCAAAAGGAAACCTGCCTCTGATCACAGTCATCGGAGGACAAATGATGCAC